>NW_009614575.1:16205-50511 GCF_000690535.1 Cariama cristata | reverse complement strand
ATATTTTTTTGCCTTATTTTTTTTTTTTTTTTTTTTTTTTTTTTCCTGAAGAAATGTTGTTCCAGGGAGTGTCTGACTAGTTCTGCAGCTTGGCAAAAAAGCCAGACGTTACCTCATAGCTGCGGCCAGACAGCCCATTTCTATGCCAGGCAACCACTGCAGAAGCACACAGCACAGGGCCCTGCTTGATTAGCACTTCTGCTGTTTCAAGAGTCCTGGAGTGTTTTGTTCAAGGTGGGCTGCTGAGTGGGGACTCGGTGTGCTTTTGTGCAAATGAGCTTGCAGGCAGGGGGAGGCATGTGGGGTGCAGGGGAAATTGGGGGAAGGGGGAAGGGAGGCAAAGAGACACAATAGGGGAAGCCTGCATTAATATTCCGCATTCATGTTATCTTTGGGAAACAGGATCTCTTTGATCTGACCTGGTCAAAAAAAATAATAAAAACAACCCAGAAGTATCACATCCTAAAGGTCAGAGTAAAAGAAAGAGATGGGGAAACAAAGAGCTATAATGACAGAGCAGGTCAAACTGAATTAAATGTTTAATTGTCTCCCTTGTGCCCCATCAAATAGCTGTCTTTAAAGCAGGAGGGATCTTTTCTTCCAGCAAAAAAATTACCAATTCATCAGTGAGCTGGAAGGTGACGAGAGTTTGTAAACATTACAGTCAATATAATTTTCTCATCCTCTCCATCATTGTTGATTTACCTTGTTTAACTGTGTCATTCACTAGTAAAGCTGTGTCTGTATGCTGTATACCATAAATGCTTCAGTCCCTGCACAAAATTAGAGCTGCCCAGCATTACGCTGATGTGCTTTTTAGCAAACTGTACCATTTGCACACAAGAAAGGCAAGTAGCAGGGCGAAGAGTGGGCAGAGATGCTCAGCCCTGTGCTACCGCACCTCCTCCTGGAAGTGTCCTAGGGTGACTTCTTCCAGCTGCTGAGATGTGGTTCAGCACTCTGGAATGGAGACCGTCTCTGTGATGAGCGGGGACAGCAGACGGTGTGTCTGCGTAATAGCCCAAGTTCACATACTCGTGTCGCACGTAGCTGTGGGGATGCTGTAGGGCACTGGAGCTTCATGACCTGTCCTGATGTATTGCCTCTGGTCTTGTAAATGATGGTAGAAATTTCTGTTTGGAAGAGAAAAACCAACATTTTAATAATTTTATTTTATTGGCTATATTTACTAATAAACTCACCCTTCTATCTGAGACTACTGCATGACTGTCAGCAAATTTGATACCAGAAAATGTATGGGTTTAGATTATCTTTAGTAGCCAATTTTCCAGATAAGTTATAAAGAGGTAAAATCAATTGGATTTGGTCACATATAAAATCGGTGGCAGGATCAAACCCTTAACAGCTCTTGACTCTGAGTCTTATAGTTGACCCTTAATGCAAGATGAGCACCCGTGGGAGGCATGAATCAGTTCTTATTTAGGACAACTTCTCCTGAAACTTCTTCCAAGCCTTTTTTTTTATTATTTTTGGGGGCTTAATAAGAACACCAGATTCCCAGATTTTTAGGAATGTCAACTGAGAGTTGGAAGAGGGATGAAAGGGACTAAAATATTGTGCTCATGGACTTAGGGTAAAAGTGGGATCCATCTGACACTGTTAAGACCAAGTCCAACTGCAGTATTATAAGGCACAACGAAATGTGTCAACACCAGGGATGGGGAAACCACAATGGGAGCTTTTCCAAGATTTATAAGAAGACATGTGCTCTGGATCTTCCCAGCTTCACACAAGTGGGCTAAGAGGCTGCTAATTCCAGTCCTCTCTCCAGTTACAGCACTGAGTACAGTTGCTTCAGCCAAGTCCTTCTGCTCAGGATGTCACAGAGATCTCCTGGAGGGCTGTGCTCTGCTCTAGAGATATCACCTAAGTTGTGTGCTTGCTAGAAACATCACAAGCTCATTGGGGTCAGAAGAGAAGGAGATGGAGATTCCACCACTATCAGCAGTTCTATCATCACACACCCAGATGTGCAGCTACTGGGCTTTGGGTCTGTGGTGCGTTCGTAGGCAGCCTGACAGGTTCAGGTGTGGCCCAGTTTGCAAAACCAGCACTGATTATAGCTGGGAAAGTGGAAGAGCCCATGAGACAGAGGAGAATGGTGGACACTCACTGCATTTGGTCTTCTCGGGGATTTCCCAGAGCTGTACGTTACTGTCTCTCAGACCACAGCCTGGCTCAAAACCATTTGGCTGCCTGACTGGATGCGTGTAGCATGGTAGTGGTGTTTGTGGGTGTGGGTGTGAGTGTCTGTATCAGTAGTAACCATAGTGTTAACAAGCTTTTCTATGGTGCAGAATACAGCCGATTCCTGGGATTCCAGAGGGCCCTGTGGGACTATGTGGAGACTCCAGTCACAGGGCTGCAAAAGAGGAAAAGAAGGAAATCGCTTTTCTCTTCCTTTTTGGCAAATAAGAAGTTGGAACAGTAAGGAGGGTGGATTGCTGGGTGCTGTGAACAGTGCTGGCTATATCCCTCTGCATCCCTCCCAAGCTCTTCTCCAGATCACTAATACAAATACATTTAAATCCAATGTTACAGTCACCATAGGACCAAATAATTTTGGGGCCAAATTTCCTTTTTAGCATAGTAAAGTTTAGTGTAGAGTAAATTTCCTCAAACTTTGGCCTGGTGCTTAAAAACACACCAGTAACCCTTGGCCCATGGGAGCAAATCCTAAGCCACTCTTATCTCCTCTGACTTTTTCCCTAGTGTGAGGGGATTTGCTGTTTCTTGCGGTTTCTCATATCGATGATGACAAAAGAACATGGGGCGTCCCAGCTTCCAGGCGTGTTCTGAGCATCATTGGGAAGCTCTGGACTTTGAGTTGTTCATGATCTCCTCATTTGGCTACTTTAGAAAATCTTCCTGACGACACTATGTGGAGCTCCTGGCAGGCTAAATACAGGAGGGCATTTCACAGCTCACACCGAGTCTGTGCATCCTTGCACAGGTTTAGTATACGAGATGTGAAGGCATTGGGTCACACCCCTCCATGGGGCATATGCGAGTGACCTGCGAGGTGGTTGGGGTATGGCAAGGGAGAGCCCATGGCTTTGCTTAAAGCTGTGTCTGCCCCATAGGATTACAAGTACCTGAAACAGCTGCAGAGACCTGGCTGGGCCGAAGAACCTCATGAGCCACTAGTCACTCTCCCACTGCAGCAGAAACACGTGCTAAGAAAACGCAGTTGGAGGAGTTTAAGGCACTGGAGGTCAAGGTACGCAGTGAAAACCTCAAGGACAGTTTCAACCCCAAGCACTTGGTTCATTTTACCAGCCTACACCACAACACAGATGGAAGGATGGTTTGTACAATGGCAGTGGGAAAAACTAGTTAAATATATTTATGGGATACAGTGGAAGAAATGCACTAAAAAGTAGAAATCCTTGACTCTAACCAGATCTGCCCTTCCAGACAAATTGGAAGCAGTTGGTGAAGTGGAGAAATAAGAACCAGCACTGCTTACCCTGATCAGGAACAGCAAAGCCATCGGTCCCAGATGCGGTCAGGAAGAGATTGTATTTGTACAGGGAATGGGAGGAGGAGGACGGTTATTGTTGTGTCTTGGTGTGGATGCTAGGAGTTTAGCTGTAGGTGTAGGCATTGCCCCTTGGGAAATAGGTATGGATGAAGCTGCAGTTTCCTTAGAAGATAACAGAGGTATTAACATTAAAGGGTAAAGATTGTTTAGATTGGTTGGGGAGGAAGAGAAGGGAATGAGAGAAGAGAGAGCTATTTGAGGAGGAAAAGGATTTATTAGCCTTTGAAAGTGGGAATCTGAGAGAGGCTGGAATGGGGCTGCTATGTCATTATGGGCTGCAGTTGGAGATGTTTCAGGGAGTAAACTAGTAATAGAAATATTTTATAGGCCACCTGACCAGAAAGAACAACTGGACTGTGAAATGACTGTGCAAATAAAACAGGCATGTAAAAAGGAGAGAGTGGTAGGAATTGAAGATTTTAACTACCCAGGCATAGACTGGAATACATTAAGGGAAGGAAAATAAGGCTGGAGGTATGTTTGCAGATCAGACGGAGGCCTGCTTTCTAATTCAGTCTGAGCATCAACTGCACAGCTTGGGTATTACAAAGGGACTGCAGGAGGACATGCACAATAGGGGAGAGCCCTGGGGAGGCAGCTTTGACAGGCTCCAAGGGAAAAAAGATTTTAAAGGTGGATTGTGAAGCAAAGGATAAAGAAAAAAAAAAAAACAGGAAAAGAAAGAAATAGGGGTTTTGGTCTGAGTGGCCTTAGAACTTGAATTTCAAATATTCGGGTTTTATTGGGCTCACAGTTCCACAGAAGCAATCAGTGGTGTGTCTGCAAGTGTCAAATCATGATCCGCTAATGAATTAAATCCTGCAATAACCCAGTTTTACCCCAGGTGAAGCTCTGTCTGCCATTAGTTAGGCCTGGGGAAATAGCCTATAATGAAATCCTGGCCCCACTGACACCAGTGGTAAAAGTCAGACTTGATTTAACGAGGCCAAGACTTCATGCCTGATGCTCATAATCTCGTTGGGCTGGAGGATGATTAGGGGAAGTGGGAGTACAAAGCTGGTTTGAGGAGCCAGAGAGACACCCCAGTGGGAAGAAGGTCTAGGGTTTCATTGCCTGCCATATGCACCTCTTAAAGAGTCATCAAAGAGTGACAGACCCACTATTAAAGGTAATGATTTCAGACCTCTAAGAGCAAAGCTTGAGACCATTAGTGTCTGCATCTCTGAGAGCACAACCAAGAGGATTTGGCAAAGGTTCACTCACCAAAAATGGCTTGGGTGGCCCTGTTCCAGGTCCTGGGCCACGCACTCCTGGAGATGCAACCATCTCTCTGTGCAAAAATGAACACTGAGGCTGGAGTCAGCTGCTGCCAGGGGCTGGTGCCTGCGGACTGCACTGCAAGAGGGTCTCACTCCTTGCTGGGGAGCTCTGAAGTAACTTTGTAGGGACAGGGGTGCCCCCAAAGCTGCAGCCCATGTGACCTGCCTGTGTTGGTAACTCACTACTGAACTGCTCTCAAAGTGTATGGGGGTTTTGGTATGTTGGGTTTGGTTGTTTTTTTTTTCCCCCATAATTTTGGAGACTCCTGCCTTGCTAAATCTTTTTGCTGGCTGATTCAAAGGTACTATTAGCAGCTACATGTGAACATGACTGACTTTTTAAATTTTTTTAATTTTTTTTTTTAATTGAGGAAAAATGGATCTCTTCTAGGCAGGGTACTGTGTATGTACATGTATAAAATGGACAAGGAATAGCTAATTTTTTAACATTGTAGCTGTCATGAATCATATGCTGTTTTCTTTTAGCCCATATGCTTGACTTCACCTCATATTTCCTATCTGATGAAAAAAATAAAGCTAAATAGCATGGCAGGTAAATTTGAGAGGTTTTAGGAACTTGCAGATAGGCCTGAAATAGCTGCAGGTGTGACACATAGTAAGAGATGAATTTTACTACAATTGTAGAGCTACTGCTAAAAAATAGCCCTCTTGTTTTATTCCTTTGTATTTAAAAAAAAAAAGTGTGTGTTTAGAGGAAGCAGAAGGAAGAGGTTGTAAAGAGTGAAAAGAAACCTCAAACCTCGAATACCAACAGGTGCCAATGAATCACAGCTCTCTTAGTCACTATTACTGGCTGCATGAATCAATAGAAGACTCTGACTATTAAATAAAGATTCCATCTTTGTATAAAATATTACCTGATACCCAGCCAGTCTATATTCAGTGAATGCCTCATGAAAGACTCAGACTGAGACATCCAAAGAGGGACAGCTCTGTGCATGATCATTTAGCAGAAGCAGCAAATGCTGAATTTTAAGAGTCTTTATTTTTTTAAAAAAAATCTGCTATTATTATAAACATTATTTAAGTTTTTAATTGAATGAGAATGAGCACTCCAATAAAATTATTTGGAGCGCAAAGGCTACTGGAGAGAAAGGTAATTATATTTGTGTTGCAAATGTTTGCTTAGCAAAATGAAATGTGCTGTGACAGGGGCCCAGACTTCAGGGATGCTGCAGGTCCTGAGTGATTCGGGTTGTAGCACAGGGGGTGAAAGTGGAGCCTTGTGCCCCCCGAGCGGGGCAGCTCGGCGCAGGGGTGCAGCTGGAAACCTCATCTTGTGCCAGCAGGCGCTGCCCGAGTCCCCAGGCTTCAGTGCAGCTCTGAACAGCAATTGCCCATCCAAAAGCAGCAGTTTGCAAACTACGTGGGTTCATGTTTGTGCACAGCTATGGATGCAATTTGTGCACAGAGACAAGGACACATCCATTGTGACTACTGCTTGCAAAAATGTTGAATCAAATACAAACACCCCTTCTCTCCTTTCCCATCTTTCCCTCACTTTTCAATTTGGCAGATGAAAGCTCCCCCCCCCAAATACCACTGACAATAGTGACTATTTAAACAGATTTTATTTCAGTTGGTAATATTTTTTGGAGGTGAGGAGATGTGCATTCGTTCATTAAAACAGATTTTTTGAGAAGAACAAACACGATCTGTGACAATTGTCTCTGAGTTGCTAATCCATTTTTCACCTCCTTCTTCTTTAACATTTGGTGGAGAGTTTTCATCCATTCTCAATAAAGAGTACTCATTAAATGAATCTTCTAGCAGAACTGGCAGGGTGTAAGAAAGAGATTTTTTTTTTAATCCCTTTACTCTAAACATAGAGGCAACAAATATTTTCAGTTTGCTTCACCTGAAGTTGTTGAAGGGGGGGGTCTTAGGAATCTGGTTACATTTCTCAAATCTACTCGGAGTATTTTAAGCAGCAGCTGATCTCCCAGTATCTAAAATGTAATTTGCAACAATGCTTTTGAGATGCTTAAACTTCCTAAAGGGCTCCTGACTGCCAGCTCATAGGCAGAGAGAAAGGCAGCCCTGATCTGGGTGGCACGGGGGGGACAGTGCCGCTGTGCATGGTGCAGCGCAGGGGCGAGTGCTGCCCGGCTGGCGCTCGCTGAGACCTAAATCCTCTTTGGCCTCTGCTCTCTGCAAAGCTGTGCCTGCTCCTCCTGCAGCAGGAGCTGCCGGGATGCTGCAGTCTGGGAGAGGGCTGGGATTTGTTCTGCAAGAGCCAAGCGTTGATCTGTACTGCTGATGCTTAGGATAATTAAACAATAGAAGCAAAATGATTAATAAGGTTCTTTTCTAAGGCATGGAGAAGGCTGAAGGCCTGGAGAGAGGCCACTGAATTTGACTAAATAAACTTAACAGAATAGGAAGATTTTCAGCAATTTTTGGCTCAAGCTTTCTAACCCGTCGCTTTAACTTACTGGCTTAAGACACTCCTTACACCCACATCACATTTTGCCTTGGGCCATTCTGCTGCTCTTGACAGCTGTCTAGGGCAAAAGGAAATCACCCGACCGCAAATGTTTTCTCGTAACTTCATAACAAGGGGATCTGAAGAAGTCAAAACCTTGGAGGTTCAGAGCCTGCTTTAAAAAGCAAGATAAAATTAGGACTGAAAACCAGGCATTGCCCTCTGCCACCCCAGCTGTATATCCAGTTGGGCTGCTGCGTACACAAACTACTAGCAATTAGCAGCAATTTGAAAATGGTTACCTGAATTGCTGAAATCATGGTGATAATTAGAAGCCAAATCGCAGCCACTTGGTGCTGCTGTTTTGTACCTGGCTGGCAATGCAGATCAGTGCTGGGATGTGGCTGGTGTGGCAGGACCTCTGCGGGGGCTGAGTCCCAGCTGCTGATGGATGGCAGCGTCTGGGGACAGGTCAAGAGTGGCAGGGCACGTGGGCAGAGCAGTTTTCCCTCTGGCAGTGCTGGGTGGGCAGGATGGTCTCGATAGGATGATTAGCGTTCAAGCTAAAGCTAAATCATGTTCAGCACTGATCTGGCTGCTGACCATCCCAGGGAAAGGGAAAGATGCCCTTGAGCCCACCCAGCCCTTGTGAACTCTGCCAGAAGGTGCAGAGCCACGGTCACACACCTTGCCATGGGAGCAGGTTGTCCTTGTGCAAGCTGCTTGGTTGTCTTAATCGTGCAAGTGAGCTGGCTTCGTCGATGGCTGTGAATGTGCCTCCTGCACCCTGAAGCATGTTTGTGTTAGCTCTGCCCACAGCACAACCAGTTACACCAGTGGCAGCTACTCTTGTGGCACATTTTTGATGCCTAGTGGGAGATTGAAGTTGAGAGTTTCAGTACAGTATCACCTCTATACTGTAGATGTTCAGTGTTTGCTATGCTGTACATCCAAAACACGCTGAGTAAAGGGTGTCTGTGAGGGAGTGACGTTAAAGGGACTGGGAACACACACGTGTCCTGACACTGCACTTATGGACATTACAGTTCGGTGATGTTCAACTTGTACCTCATCATCTCCTGATGGTCTCTACAACAGCTGGATCAACTGATGACTAGAAAATAATAAAAACCTGCTCTGTCTTCCCAGACAGACAAGCTAGCAAACGAACTGCGGGAAAAGAAATACAAATTAATGAGCAGTTGGTGTTCAGGGTCTTTTGTTTTCTCTGCACATGGGTGCAAGGGAGACTTGGGACTGCTTTGGGAAGGTCAGGGGTCCTTTAAATGTCAAAAGCTTGAGCGATCTAGCTCAATCTCACTCAGATGTTCCTGTCTGAAGACAAGACAGATAATGAGCTGCCTTTTAATTTCATCATGTTTTATTTAGACATCTTCCTCCTTTGAATCTGCTTAGAAAAAATGTACACTCATTCATTCTTCCACACCCTTGTCCCCTTCTGCAGAGAGGAGGAATGGGGGAGGTTGTGGTTTTAGCATGAGGGTGACTTTGCCTGTCTGAACTAGTAAGAGAATAAGCAACTTGCCCAAGGTTACAAATAATTCACTGACTTTCCCTGATGATTTTCAATACAACATGTGCTCCAGCACAAGTCCTCTTTGGAGAGTCTGTATTTTAGCTTTACTGTGGCTACCTGTATATGATGACTTCCCTTTTTTGTACAATTACCACTGCTCAGCCCGAAACCCTGGTTTGAAGGAAAGTTGCAATATTGTTCCTGAGAATAAATCTGTCTGCAAATTTGGTAATGGTTGAGGATCTAGGCCTTTCCCTCTTCCCTGTTTTTTCTCCAAACTTGTGCTGGAAAATCTTGAAGGGATGATCTTGTGACTCTGAAATGTGCTGCCCAGTTCTGATTTCAGCCTGCAACTATGACATGGCTGTAAGCTCAGCTGCACAAATCCTGACCCCCTTGCTAGCTGTGTGGCCAAACTCTCAGATCTTGCTGGAAGAGCAGTTGGAGGTTCATGGCGCTGCTCCATGGTGCATCCAACAGGGACGGAAACAAACCTGCAAAGCAGTAGCTACTGGCTATTAAAAAGCATAATTAAAAATTTAATTACTTCTGAACATAACAGTGTCACTGGCTAGACATGCAAATCCCGTTGCAAGCCAAGTAAGAAATTCAGGTTTCCCGGAGGACCCTTGTTGGGTGCACTTACGAGAGTGGAATGAGAGAATGGGATCCCGGTAAGACAGTCAATGGGTGCCATAGCTGTCCTCGTTAGATCACCCTCCCCAAACTGCCTTCCTTCCCCAGCAGTCTGTCTGTCAGTCTGTCTGCCTCCCATTGCTATACTTATCTGATGGTCGAAGTCACTCTTATTTACATTGCCCACAGGGCATGTTGGATTGGAGCACATTTCCTCTCTTGTTACAGTTGATGAATGCAGCTCTATTAAAATATCATCTCATCCTCACACTAGATTGCAGTCTAAGATAATATGTGTTTTTTCTATATCGTTTATACAAGAAAGATTATGTTAAATGCCAGACCCAGTAAATATTTCAAGATCCACTGCATTGCTGAGAACAGTTTCTCCCCGGGCATATGTTTCAGAGCCAAAGAAAACACTTTAAAAATTTCCTTCCTGTTTAATTTTTTTTTAAAGGGCATTTTCCCTATATCTCTTACTGAAATGACAAGTTGTCATGTTCCGTGATCTTATTACAGTTGCAGATGTAACTCAGCAGGGAATCTGCCCAAGTTTACATTTAAAATCATAAGACCCTGATTCTGATTTTTTTTTTTTTTTAATCAATTTAAATCTTTCTATGGTGTAGGACTTCCAGCTTTACCTCATTGTAATCAAGATCAGAATTGCTCCTAATTATAACACTTAACTCCTGTGTAGTGCTTTACACTTTCCAGGCTCTCTATATTAATCAATTAATTAATCCCCAAAGCAGTATTACATTCCCACTAGAAAAACGGGAAACCAAAGCATGAGGGTGAGAAGAACTTGCCAAAAAGGCAGAGGAGACAGAGCTGGTGCTGACACGTCAACCCAGTAGCCTGGGTCCTTCCCTGCATCTCCCCAGTTGCCCTGTCCTGAACACTAAGCATCACCTGGAGAGCCCTGGAAAACTCCCACAGTAGGATCTGGGTTCCTCTGGATTTTGGGGACTAGGTGATGGTTTAGAAAAACAAAAAAGCTTGGAAAATAACCTGTCTCTAGAAGAGCTTGTAAGATGTCTCACTGAGGCCTGCCAGTCCACGTGCCTTGCGGAGCTTTTATGAGGAGGGGGCCAGAGGGTTGGCCAGGCACTAGAAATACAACCTCAGACCACTGAAGCCTTCCCAGAGAGAGAGATCTGGAAAAGCGCATTTAGGAGTAGCCATATGTCTGAAAACCTTACAGATCTGTACACCTAATGCGAGCAAAGGTGATGGTCTTTAACCTCAGTGGAACCAGATTTGTCCCATATTTGCTCCATTTGCTCCATGCTCCAAAGACCTCACTGTCCTGGGCTGATGTTAAGCAAGGTTAATGACAGTGATGAGCGAAACAGCTCAGGGAAGAAGAGCATGGCCCCAGCTCTAATCCCAATATCTTTTTGCAGTTCATTTTCTCTCAAGTCCTTACTGGGCAGATCGTCCTTCCTAGCATGCCTGTGCAGGGAAATGTCCTTGCATACTTGTGTCACAGTAACTGCTCTGTGCAAACTGCACCGGGATAGATCCCTGCATGGGTTCTGGAATAAAAGTCATGGCTGCAGAGACATACTTCCAGAATAAGATAAATTTTATTCCAGACTAATATCCAGGCAGGATATTTTACTGGCCTGTGTTGGATTAATTATTCTAGTACAGCTGTTCTGGGAAGGTATTTCCCTGTAGACAAGCCCATGGAGGGTGAGGAGGAAATGTGAGCTTGTTGAGGGATTAGGCAGAAGGGTGGGATGTTTAAAGGTTCAGCTAAGCTTCAGATAAATAAATTGAAACCTTTGGAGGTTTTCCCTATCACTTCTCATGGAGATCAGATAACTTTTATCAAGGAGAGAATAAAAAGGACTGAGATGCAAATTTTTTCTTACTAAGCTGGTTAGTTGGAGAGTGAAAAAGAGAAGTGACTTCAAGAGGAAAAGCAGGTTTCATAGACTTTAGGTTATGTGATTTTGGAAGGTGTGAATCATTAGGAAAGAAGAGGAGGGGGGGAATCATTTTCTCTGGTCGCTATGCAGTAATGCAAATCAGTTGTTCCTGTGTTTATTTCTGTGTTTTCCAGAATTGTTGGCATGCACCATTGTGAGATAGGGATTGTGCAAATTCAAATAGAAAAGCAAATATTCACCAATACAATAGCAGCTGGTGCCAGCTGTAACACCTGATGCAAATATGTTAAACATATCAGAGGAGGAGAGATCATTAAATGAAAAAGTATTCTTTAAACTTTCATTTCCTGAAGGGTTTTTTATTTGTTTGGGGTTTTTTAAGTATAACTGGAAGAACTGTGCTGGACTGGAAGTGCACACCAAGTAAGGGCAGAGAGAAGAAATCTTTGATTTCTCCTTTTGTATTATAGAGTCTGAAAACAGAGCAGTGTACTTCATTAAAAACAGGGGCAGCAGGAGATTGAATGGTTTATTCTTCTTATGGTGTATTAATATTTTAAATCAATATTTCATTACTATAATTCATTCTTACATGTCTTTCTACTTTTTCTTAAGAAAAATTGAAAATCAAATACAAGCAAAACCAGCTGGTTTTTGTGCTCCTCCTGAAGGTCCTCTCTCCTGTGCATGTGGGTGTTTGTCCCTTTCCCCCATTTTATTTTCTTTAAACTCTGAGGCTGATAAAAGTCAGATTATTATCAAACCGTTTATATTGTTGCCTACACTAAAATCAGCCCTTTTCAAGGAAATTAACTTAAAAGCAGCCAAGTCTGCTGACATGGTATCATCTGTTGAAAATGCCTCTGGTCATGGCTGCTTTCCTCGCATTGGTTACAGGTACATGAATCATTGCAGCCCTTTTCTCTTGCTTTCTCTGACCTTGCGTTTGTTTGTTTGTTTGCTTTTCTTCTGGGTTTTTAGAGCAGAGTCACGCAGGAGACGTCGCAGCATTAACCTGAGCTGCCAAGCAGCTCTTCCTTACACACCTTGTACCCAGAGCGGTGGGTGCTGTGCCTGCTCCAGGCCCCGCTGGAGTTCCTATTCCTGTGATTGTTGTTCCTGCTGGTAGAGCAGCTCTGTGGCCTCTTCCCTGCGTGCCGTGGGAGGCTCCAAGCTCTCCGAAGCTGCTGCAACCTCAGCACCCATCTCTGCTGTACGGTAGCTGATGGTTTAGCCTGAGTATCCTGACTAACAGGGCCAGGGCAAATCCCTGCTCAGGTTATTGCATCCTTGGTCTTTCTCTGTTTACTGCTGTGTATGAGGGTGCTCTCTGCACAGAGGCAACCCAAAGCTCACCAGACTGAGAGATGGTTTGCTCAAAGACCTGAATGCAGCAGTTCTTCTCCCACCTGGCCCACCTCTCCCTCGTGGCTTGTCTGCCCGTGGTTCCCTCCCCGGGGAAAGCAGCTGCTGCGCAGGCTTGGGGCTTGTCCTGACCCTGGGTAAGGAGAGCGCTGAGAGCACAACTGAGAGCTCTCAAATGCTTCTGGGTTCACCACTGCAGACACAAAGTACACAGCAGAACATCTGCCTACAGGGAGTGCTGTGGAGGACTTGTAATGCTTGAATCATTTTTTTTTGTCTGCTCCTCTGGTGCAAAATGGACAGATCCCAAGCCAGCACATAGCACAGTCAGATGCTGGATTCTCTTCTGGCTGAGTAAATTCCCCCTGACTACAGCTCCTTTCTATCCTGGAGGAAGGCCTTGCTCTGCGAACGATAGGGCAGCAGCACAGCACTCGGGCAAACACCGCGTGATGAAGGACTTGTGTGGAGTTGTGCACCTTGGCAGTGCCCCACATCTGGAGCCTTGGGACCCTGTGTGTTTGCCCCTACTCTCATGAGAGGGACAGGAGTGGAGCTCAGATCCAAATGCTGATGCCAGTCACCTGTACAAAGAAAAAAAACTGGTTTTGGGGGAAATATCTCTTCTTGGAAATCTAGTCCCAGCCTTGAACTGTCCCTGTCCATCCCGTGGAGTTACCCTCTCCCCTAGCATGGATGTATTTGTTTTTCACTGGTCCTTCGATAGCTGCATTTCTTCTCTCCCAAAGTTTAACTCTTCCACAACAGAGGCTCAGATGTGTTTTCTGTATGTTCATGGTTAGGCTAGCAGAGCCATTCAGACAGGCTAAGAAGAGCCAGCCAAGGAGGTCAGAGAAAAGAAAGCCTTCATATGCTTTGTGGATTGCTCTCATGGTTGGTGAAACTGGCAGGACGGGGCGGGGGGGAAGTGCTTGTCTCTGTGTATGTGGAAATCTTTGCAGCTCCAGTCTAGACCTTCCCTGCTGTTCAGGGAATGAGGGAAACTGCAGCCGGAGCAGCAAGGCTGGGTGAAATCATAATAGTCCCATTGACATCAGCCTGCACTCGGCGGACATGCAGACCCAACACCCTGTCAGGGAAAATGTCTCACACTTGCACTGACACGCTGTCGTGACTGAGGCACCCTGGCTAACGCCAGTTGTGCCACATTCTCATGCGACAGCCAAAATACCAATCAGGACACTTCCTCGGAGCTTTAAGTAGATCCAGGAGAGCTGTAGATCAGATGTTGCATAAGCAAACAGCACTTTAGCACCCCATTTATACAGGAACATGTATGAGGTATGATGAGAGTAGCTTTTCCTTCCATAGTGCCATCAATGCTCTCCACTTCTGATGTGAGAAAATCACATACGCTACCCTGGAGACCGAAACACATTGAGGTTGGCCAAAGATGGTGCGTTGAGCCATATGTTGACCCAAATCATCAGGAGATTCTGTGGGTTTCGTATCCCAGCTTTGTTGCGTTCAGGCCCTCCCTTGTGTTTGTCAGGCTTCCAGGGACTGATGTCTGGCGTTCCCACCCTGTCTGCCACCCAGTCCCAGCGAGCTTTTTTCTGGAACAGGAGCCTTTGATTTTTCATTTTGAAATAACTTTGGGGGTTGAAATTTCATTCCTGGGTGTTTTTTAAGATTTCAGATGAAAAGAATAAAAAGGCTGTATCCAAAACAAAACCTTTTATGTTGGGGGCAAATGAAATGTTTACCCTTTTTTCTCTCCCCCCCCCCTTTTCTTTTTCCTAATTTGGTAAGTGTTTAAAACACAAACTGGAGCCAAGCAGAAATTATGTTACAGTGCTATTATCCTCTTTTTCCTTCCTTTCCTTGGCACTGTTGCGTTGCACTGCCTGCATCCTGACTTCCCCAGAAGACACTTCCCGGGAGCCTCTTTTTCCTTAGAACTCCAACCCTGGCTCCCCAGGTTCTTCCTGTATGTACCAGATTAATGACATCAACTCCACCAGTCTGTATTTGTGGCTGCAAAAATAGCAAGGTGGTGACTCAAAATGAAAAGCGCTTTCCAAGTGGTTGTGTTGTATTTAGTATATTAACCACCACCCCTCAGAGGAGGCGGATGAACGTGGAGGAGGAAGAGGTTGTTTTGGAGATTTTGTGCGAAACTTCTTTTGACTGACAGCATTCTGTGACAGTTCCCAAAAGCAGTGCTTTTTACTGGCTCCTGAATTCGCTTATCTTTTGGCAAATCTCCTCCCCAGCCTGCTGCCTCTCCTCCTTGGGATACTGAGACGTTGTAAAGAAACGACAAAAGAAACACCTGGCACACGACCCCCATGGCACAGGGACACGGGATGAATGCAGCTCAAGTCAGGTCTCAGCAGATGGGCTTGGAGCGGGACGACGGCCCCTGCAGCCTTCGGAGTCGTTTTGGCCCCAGTGACCAGAATTTTGATCATGTGTCCCTGATTATTTTCTGAGCTGCTGCTGACTTTTAAGACCTACTGCATGGCTAACTGATGGAAAATAAAACCTTTATAAGTGCTACCAGCAGCAAGGGTGGGGGAGGATCTTATTATGAAAGCCGTATATTGCACACTGGCCTATGCTATAACTGTGTATTTCAATTGTGCTCTGCAAACTTTGCCCCTGCAGACTGATGGAAAATGGCTAGATGGAGCATGGATTCATTTTCGAAAGGAAATGAGGATATAAATTCATTTAAGAAATGACATGCCAATTTTTCTTGCTCCGTTTTCCTCTCATAATAAACGGTACAGCTGCCAGGAATTTTTGTGAAAATAACACTTGCTTTTTTTCTTTCTTTAAATCCTGCTCAAACGTTATAAAAGACCCAGAGCCAGATATATCATATTTAAGATCTCAGCAGAGGTAAATCTCACTAAACAAACGAAGATCTGTCCCTGTCTCCATTGACTGCTGACAATGATAGCGACATAGGCTGCAACATTACTTCCTCAAAACTTGGAGAAAATATATAACCCATTTACTTAATGGACTGAGCTATAATGTCATCAGTTAAGTGAATCCCGTGAATAAAGAACAAGATGAAGTAATTGCTTCCAAAACATTTCTGGAATGAAGTAAAGCTTCACAGTGACTGGTCTCCTGGGGTCCCATTGATAACCTCTTTTGAGCAAAGTTTACTCTTCTGTGATGGAGAGATCCTTTTCCAGGTGTTATTAAGGACTTAATTTGCTAGCTAGGGTTAAAGGGGGCAGCTTGATCTAATCCCACGGTGACTAGGTTTGTGGATTGCCATCTTGGTTTGGTTTAAAACACAGCAGCTGGAATAAGAGCCCCCTCTAACCACACTGATTAAAATTGTTACAGAGGCATAGTGCCAAGTGCTGTTAAGCTTGTAAGGGAGTATAATAAAGTCTTAATGCCTCCAGAATACACTGGTCTAATGATCTGAGCACAACTCCAGAAGTCAGGTTGCTTGACCTGTGTCCCATGAGCACTGTACAGAGCTGGGAGGTCCTTACCGGTATGTGTACCCCATGCTGGGTGGTGCAGGTTGAGATACCTGTACCCTCATGAGGTTGGCACTTGCGGCAGTGTAGGTCAGCCCTGGAAGAGCCAGGGACCACCACCACAGGAAAGGGGCTGTTGTCCCACGGAGACCCAAGCCCATGCCTCTCTGGGCACGGGGGGCTCTTGGCTTCAGCCTGTAACCCTGAGCTGTGCTGTGCACTGGGGCCAGAGCTTTGAACACCAGCCCCGTGCCTTCTGCTCTTCACTTTGCCTCCCACTCCCTGTGGCCAAATTCTGGGGGAAAACAATCTGAAGTTGCAAACTGGCATGCATATACTGTATTTCAGCTATATTTCTGGAGGTGCCGAGCACCTGTAGATCTTGTGTACACAGCCAAGAAATGACACAAAAAGCTGGGGTGTATGTCTCAGCTGAGGCAGTTTCAAAACAAAATTATACCAGAAACTACTGGTATAACGTTGCAGTCGTTGCTCTTTGACTGCTGCGGGAGACGAGCAGAAGCAAAGTCTGCAGCATTTGCAGCTGATCTTTCACTTGGCTTTGGCTTTTTTCTGAAGAGGCAAATAAACTGGAGAGAAAAGGCTAGTATGCCATCCCACAGCAAAAGCAGAGAATGAAAGGCTTACCTGTCACTGTAGCTTGGCGATCTGTCTGTAGAGACCCTCTCTTTGCTCCAGGATTTCAGGGGTGTTGAGCCCCTGCGATCTAGATCTAGGTCTTTTTCTGATAATGAAAAGAAACAATTTTTGGGAATGCTGCTTTTGTAGTCTGCAGGATAGAAGAGTTGTTTTCCTGAATCTTTGCAGCTTTTACTGGTAACCTGTGAAAAAATCAGAAGGATAGGTTGGAAGGGACATCTGAGGGTCATCTAGTGGGACTGTCTGCTCAGGGAAGGGCTATTTTCAAAATCAGATCAGGTCATATAAAATAATCAGTTTAGCCCTTGATTATCATTTTTAGAGGTTTCTGCCTCTGTAGTCACACAAAGAGCTAATCTGGCATGTGGCACAATGAACTAGGCAGAAATTTCCAGCTCCAGAGCAAAAGCAAGACAGAGGCAAGAAACTCTTGACGTAGGTCAGCCGTGGGCAGGATAGCTCATTTCTTTGTCTGTGGCAGATCCATTTGGCAGGGTTCCCACCCCTGATTCCCATCTTCCCTCCTGTCCCCACTGCCTGGCTGCCGAAGGTCGTGGGACCCTCACGGTTGTGCCGAGTGCGAAACGAAGTGTGTTTGTGTGGCTGTGCTCCGGGGGTCAAAAACCTTGGGGAGCGGGGGCAGGAATGGGAATGATAATTGTTCACTAACTGTGCTTACAAAGCAAAATCAGCAGCTCTCCCTTGTTCCTAACTCTCCTTCCTTATCCTTTACACGATGCCCCTATCTGCCCTTCTCATGTGATTTTGGTATTTCCCTCAGCAATATTATTTGCACAATGGGTTTTTTTCCCACATGCTTGTTTTTCTGGTTACTTCACATTGGCTGAAATGTTTAGTTCTTTCCATCTGACTTAGAGGTTTCTGGTCTTATAATTACTCTGGAAAAATTTAAGTGCTTAATTAACATGCAACTACTGGAAGGGAAGAGAAAAAGGAAATATACAATCACATTCTTTTTGTTTGACAGAGGAGAGCCCTGTGGTACAAAACATACAAAAAATCAGGAGATCTGGATTCTCTTCCCATCCCAGCGCCTTGGGTGATTTCCAGCCAGTGTTTGATCTCTCTAAGCATCCTTGCCTGCCTTCTGCTATTTTGTCTCGTTTTTCTTTCCTGTTCACTTACTTTCTTACCTGTTGAGGTGGTGAGCCGCTTAGGGCAGGCACCATCCAACCTAAAAAGTACCTGCGTCAGCTAGCGAAGCACCTGCCCTGCGATCCCTTTGCACTCAGTGGGGAAGAGAGACACCTCAGAAAGATTCAGATCTTAAGTGGGATAAATCACAGCTCTTAAAAAGCCTTTTTGTCTCCATTAGCTGCAGTGGGAACCTAAAACTACTATGTTGCTAACCTGGACAAAGAAAAGCTAGTGGGAACCTATGCAGGCTGGAGCATACGCAGTGTTTATCACGAGCAGCTCAGCTGAAAACTTTAACACCTAACTGTAACAAATTATAATGCTAAGAAAAGCTATTTTTCCTGGGTTTCTTTCACACAAAGAATCTCATTGCTGAATATCACTATCAAAGCAAGCAGAGCAGAAATGACTTGAGCTCTTTTTTGTAATAGCAGTGAAGGACTGCAAACAAAATCAAGCACTGTGCTTCTGGGAATAAATAAAAGAGCAAGGATCTCTGTTAAGCAACCCTTATAGAAACTTGGAGGAAACTTAAGGCCTGATACTTTGTTTGCAAGGTGAAGAAGAATAACAAAGATGCAGTGATTGGAATGGGGAGTTTGCCCTCTCGGGTCGTTCTTTAGTGGAAGCGAATGTTCTGCATAGCTCTGCATGATGAGCAGACTGCCTCATTATAGCTGATCAAGGTGGAAGAATTACTTTGAAGGGGAAAGGAACTGCATGGTGTTTAGTTACCTGGCTTCTAAATGAAAAAACTTGTGGGATTAAGGTAGCAAAATGTTGAACACCAACAAAATGTCTCACTTTAAAAAAATAGAGAACCCCTACCCTCAAACCTCTCCATAGGCCAAATGGTCTTTTGAAATGTGGTATTTTATCCGAGAACTGCAATAACGATGGAGCATGGAAGTCAGTAAGGGGTTTCTGAAGGCAGTTGCAACTGCTGGGTGTAAGGATGGAAGAACAGATCTGTTAGCTGATCTGGTGGAGTCATCTCTGTTTGTCCACCTCATCATTTTCCATACATCCCTGCTGCCCTCTCCTCCCAGCCTTATTTCCCCCTTATCTTTGCTCCCATTACCTCTCTTTCCAGTTGGATTATTTTTTATAAGATACACTTTTTCCTCAAAAAAGCACATATTCATGAAGATAATCTGTCATTTGCCACTATGACTTTGTGTGTTTTGTTTCCTTTCCTACTGTGTGTTGGGGTCATCTTTAGCTTTAGCTCTGGAAGATGGGAGGGTTTTTTTCTTTTCCTGCTACCCTATGCTTGTGCAGTTCCTAGCACCACAGAGCTCTATTCTGCTGCCGTAAACTCTATAGTGAACTGCTCCTGCATGTGCTGAGTTGTAGGACTCATCAGCCAGCAAGTGACAGACTCTACAGTAGCTAACATAGCCACTGGTTAGGTAAAATAGCAATAAAATTCTAATAATTAACTTGCTAAAGCCTTTTCTCATGCACAGATTTCCTACTACAAAATTATGACTCAGGCACCACCATTTTCAGTGGTCCATTCTTCCAAGGATGAATGTTTTTCACCCAACAGGGTATTGAATCCATTCCCTAGGATGTGTTAGGTATTTTTGCAAGCACCATGTCGGGGTATTGTTGTTATGGTAACTCTTCTGTATTAGTCTTGTTACCGCATATAGTGTAATTATGAATGCTGTTGTTTTAAAATAATCCAAGCTGTCTCCAGTCCAGGGAGCCAGCATTGCTCAGTAAGACCTGCACATCCACACTGAGGCAGACCTGCTTTACCATATGTTGTTAAAATAAAAAGTTGATGAGGGAAAATAACACATCAGAAATATTTCTGTGGAAAATCAATGGAGAAGTCCACATTTCCCCTGAACTTTTCTCCACAGCTGTAAGACAGACACCAGCTTTTTTTTTTTTTCCTTTTAAATTAATTCAGCCTTGGTGCTCAGGTAATCACAAGAGTCCAAATAAGCAAGACTGCACTGTACTAATTGAAATGATTATATAAGCTGTGATACTTACAGAGGTGCTTTAGAAAAGCCCAAGTCTGTCAAGGTCCAGAAATTGTACACCTGTGACAGACCTTCCTCAGATTATCCAAAAAAAGCTAGGAGAGGGAGCTGGGAAGCAGAGGGGCATGTGCAAAGAGATGGTGTCCCTGTGTGGGTCCTTAGGTGAGGAAGGAGGGCCAGCTGGAGGCCCAGGGCAGGGTAAAACTCACTGACCCTGAGCGCTGTGCACAGAAGGGAGAGGGGACGTGCTTCTTGCCCTCTCTAGCAATAACTGACTCTGCCCTGAGGTGTGTGATGAAGATCTCAGCAAGTACACCTTGGGAAAAGCTCCATCAGACCTGGTCAGGGAACTGTTAACCTTTGCCTCTGTAGTAGAGAAGGTCCAAGCCAGCATCCTGACCTGCAGAGCCCAGCACGCTCAAGCTGTGAGCAGTTTCTTCAGATCAAAGGCTGAATTTCACAGCACCGAATTTGTTCTTAACTTGCAGCCTCCAGCCCAAAGCCTCCTCATCCTGGCCAGTGGGGCCACCTCTGCCACCTTGGCCATATTCAGTCCCCTCCTGCAAGGTTCACGCTGACACTGCCGCAGTGGCCCACCGTGCAAGGACCTCCTCTTGCCCCCTCCCTTTCCAGGTTTAATGCACTTTTCACTTTTCTGTATTGTGAAGCAGCTCAGACCTCAGCGCAATATTAAGGACACACAAAACCACTGAGGACTGTGGCTCCAGTATCCACAATTTGCCTCAAGGCTCCAAAACATTCCCTGGATGTTGCCCAGGGGACTATAAATCCACTTCTATCTCTCCAGATTTTGAAGGACAGACATTTTCTCTTAAATAGACCTTCTCTGTTTTCATTCCCTTATTTATCTGGAGCTGACACTTTAACACAGTAGAAGCAGCCAGGCACTAAAAACAAAGAGAAACTCAAGTCCTTGACTACTTCTGAGACTTGCAGCCTGTGTTTAAGAAGAAAAAAAAAAATCTAACAAACAGAGAAAGCACTTTTACAGATTCATCTCTTTGGCTTTTCTAAAACATAAAATAGCAGAGCAAAGATTAGCAGTTTCTTCTACTTCATGAGATACTAAAAAAAAAAAAAAGAATAAAAATATTCACAGAATAAAAAAAGAAAGAAGCAAAGAAACAAAAGATCCAGTACACAAGGTGTTCCTTTGGTTTCTTGGGAAAATGTGCAATGGTGCTTGAGATTGTTTGTCTGCATTGCAAACTTTCACATTGAACTTTTGAAAAATGTTTCATTTGACTAGATACTTGACCCTCTGTGTGGATAATGTGTCTCCAAAATGAAAGGAGGAAAGGAGGAGGCAAAGAAGAAGAAAGGAACTGTCTTTGCTCCTATTATCTTCAAAGACTGCAACATTTCTGGAGGGTTTCTAGATAAACTGTGGAGAGCTCTCCCATCCTTCCCCTGCTCTGGGAGATGTTGTCCTCCACTGCATCTGGTGGAGGGCTGATTTCACCTTCTAACCATTTGCTGCAGTGTTTTACCAGGCCTCAGCTGCAAATAAACTGATTACCCAGCTGGGCTGGCCTCAGCAGAGAGTATTACCACTTCCAAAGACTGAAATCAAGGCTTTTCGCTTCACGTTCAAGTACTGAATAAGGCAGTAACCAGTAATAGGGGAGAATGGTAAGATGGCCAGACATCCAAGAGCGCTCTGAGCTGCATGGGATAAATGGCATCTCTTCCTATGGCAATTTACCCTTCTTGGGCACCTTAAGGTGGAAGTGCCCTCTTTGCTTTTGCTGCTAAGAAAGCGATGACTGCTGTAGGCATGAGCGCTGTAAGTCCTGAGAGGATGGAGAGAACAATTGCACTGCTCTCGAGTTGGGCAGTTGGATCAGAAACGAGGAAAGCAGTGACCAGGGAGGGAGGTAGCTGCAAGGACATAATTCAGCCCAAAAGCAGTTTGGGTGTTGGTTTGGCAAAGAGTGCAGTAGTTGTCCTAGCAGGCTTTGCTGTCCCTTCCTACATTAGTGAGGGCTTCACAGTTTCCCTAAAACCCAGCCATTGATGGAATCACTCTGCTAAGGACTTGGGGGAATTTATCTTTCATTTGAAGCTCTTGGCCCTGGCCTTGAAGAGGAAAATGGAGGTGGTCCTGGACACAGAGGGTGGTTCTCACGTGGGTTTTTCTGTCGCCACCATGTGAGACTAGCGCGTGCCTGCAACAGGCACTGAGCCACAGCCACCAAACACATCCAGACTGCCAGCTGGACTTCAACCAGACATCCAAAGGTGAAATCTTATCTCCATGCTTGAGAGAAAACAGGAGGAGATGCAGATGGTCCCAATAAACCATTGCAGGAAACAAAGTACACTTGATAAGGAGCAAGGGAAAAGGAGGACGAGAATTCCTAATGTCAGTGATTCTGTTAAAGACTTTGACCATGCCTTATGGGAAACTGCAAAGTTAAAATATAAATAAACTGACTTTAAAACCTCAATATTGCAACAGTAGCGGCTGAGTTGAATTTAAATTACCTTCTGTAATTCTTGGAATGGCTAATGCTCTAAGAAAGTGTGATGTTTTTCTTACCTCTTACATAACTTTTTTTTGGTCAAATTTGTGAAGCAGTGTATTGATTTTATTTTTTAAGGCAGAGATTATCAAGCCTGTTATCAGCTGCTTACAAATAGGATGCAAGGACTAGGCATGTTAGGGAACTAACAATTCAAAGAGTAGGGGATTCTTCTCAAAGTCTTGTCCAAGGATCCTAACCCTTTTCTCAAAAGTCCCCGAGTATCAAAGAAAGATATGGATGTAAGCATCATATTAGTGATTGTTGCTTTATCTGCTGAGTGCGGTGCAGAGAGGGAGTCATTTCCCAGCTCTGTATTACTGTAGGTCTTGTCCACAAATAGGACCTAAGTGCTGCAGACTACATTGTGCGTTTGCTCTTTGCATCATTGGCTTGAGAAAAAGGCAGTTGTGTATCTGCTTATAAACAGTGAAGACCAGATAGGCGCACACATAAGGACTCATTTGAAGATGTGGTTTTGTCTTCACCATCTGAATAGGAATGAGTATTACGTCAGCAAGAGCACAGTCTAGCCTCCTCAATGGCTCAGCATTTTGGGATAAGTCCGTGCAGACCTGCAATATTCTGTCTTATTGATCAGAAATAATTTAATGATGCTATTATGCCTGTACTGAACACAAAATGATTCCATAAACCCTGGTGGTTTGGGTTTTTTTCCCCCTTCTAAAACAGTATATGAGACAAGTAAATCTACGGGACAGTCTTAGACTGACTGCTGATTCATTTCTGATTCATAAAAATAAACAGATAGCAAGACATATGTCTGAGCCAAACAGCATTTTTTCTGTGCGAACATGTAAATGTAATAACACTCTTTAACGGGGTTAAACAATATTAGCCCTCTGATTTGTCATTATTAGTGTCACTAATTCTAGTTTCATGAACATCACTGAAAATATATGGCACACAAAAAACAACTACCATAATGTGAACACATGCATCTGTCTTTCCAGAAGAAAAACAGGCTTGGCAGGGACTGCAGTTCTGCAAGGATTTGAAACAACAACTTTTTATTCATTAAAATGTGGTTATGGTCTGAAAATGGACTTGGGGGAGAGGAGGAGGGAGGGGAAAAATGATCTCTCATTACAGACAGCACTTAGCCATTCCAGTTTGTCTTCCATTGGCAATCTGCACTGACAGATACAATGGCTTATTACTGCCCCCATTGAAGCCAACAGAAAAATTCCCTGTTGAATTCAGTGGGAGAAAGACCAGACCCCAAATCTGGGCTGCTGTCAACAGTGGGCAGGCAATGTCAGCAATGTCAGTCTAAACAGAGCAAATTTGGTTTCTTTTCTGCCCCATGTGTCTTCAGCAAATTGCCAGCTAAGTGTTGAATCCAGACTCTTTATAGCTCTTGAGGCAAGTGGCTGGTCAAGCTTTGCCAAGCTTGTGGAGTTTGAGGCTTTGTGAACCTCGTGAAATATTTACTAGCTTTGCAGAACGTGATTGACTTTTGCAAGCCAGTTCTCCTCTGACTTCAGGTCAGGTCTCACCTCTTTACCAGGATGCTACTGTTTTGTCTGAGCGTCCAGGTGCACGTGCACATGAAGGCAGTGGGCGAAAAGTGGCACCTGCACAGCAGTGCGCTTCCCCAAAGCCACAACCTGGACCAAGTCTCTTCTCCAGCATGTCCCTGCCTTGCTCTCCCTCCCCTCCTCTCCTGCTGCGCAGATTGTTTGTGCTGTGCCCACGAGTCTCACTTTGTACAAAGCCTGACGCAGTGGGGCTTCCCTTCAAGCTGCAAGGGGCTAATACCAATAAATAACAGTACCCCGAGCGGAAGAAACGCCTCCGCTGCAAATGAAGGGCCAAGCTGTGATGAAGCACTGAGCTGGAAAGACAGACTGAGCTGTCTTCTGCCCCTGCACGTGCCAAACAGGCCAGTGATGGCTGCAGCCCGCGTGGGAGCTTGGGGGTACATGGGTACCTTCGGAGGCTGGAGTTCCCTCTAAGTGGTAACCATTCCCCAATGGTCAGCATTTCCCAGCAGGGAGCTCCAGCTTTTTCCCTAACTCTACCAGCAAGGGGACAGGGGCTGCTTGGGGTGGAGGGGGGCACCGACGATGGACACACACAGAATGGATGTCACCGGCAGCGTCTGGCTGCAGGGGCTGAGCACAAAGCAATAGGAGATGGGGCCAGAAGAGGGTTTCAGAGGTGGGTGGCCTCTGCCTCATTAACCTGCTCTGAAAGCCACCAGTGCAGAGAAGGCACCAGAACTGCCTTACACGGTCTAGTCTAGGATTTCGCTACTCCTGTATGTAGTTGGAAGGATGTTTTCCTAATGCCTAACCTCAGTTGTCTTTGCTGAAAATAAGGTGATTTCTTAAGGAACAAGAGCAGTTGGTCATTTATAATGATCGTTGTGTCTCCTCTTTATCACAAACTTCTGTATATTGGAAGACTTTTATCATATCTTTCCTCATTCTTTTCTTTTCTAGACTAATCAAACCCAATTCCTACAACCTTTCCTTACAGGTCATGTTTTCCAAATCTCTTATCGTTCCTGTTTGCTCGTCTCTGGCCTCTCGCCAGTCGATGTATGTCATTCTCAAATTATGGTGCCCAAAGCTGGACACCCTGCTTGTATTTTGTTGCTTTGGATATAGGAGGACAATGAGGGAAACAGAATTAGCATGAGCCGAGGAACTGATTTTTAATCCTCTCCATTATCCTTGAGCTGGATAGCACTGCTGCAGGGTTTTAGGAGAAAAGAGAGCCAAAATGGGAGCGCATGGAAGCACTGAACATCAAATTACATCAATTCTTAGTTATGACGAACTCTTAAATTATGCCAAGTCCCAATTAACCCTGAGGTTATTACTTTGCTCAGATAAATATTCACCTGTACATGCACCTCCGATGGGGTTTTGAGGACAATATGAAAAGTTTGCTGTGCTTCAGCTCGACTCCTGCCAGCACCTCTGCCTCTCCGCTGCGTTCCTGCAGTCCCACCGCTGAGTGGGTCACGACAGATATTGCTGTGCCGACTGCGGGAACAGGGGGAGGACACTGTTGTCATGTCCATGTTCTATCTGTCATCTACTGGTAGCTATTTATACTGCGCTTATCGCTGTGGTGGGGATGAGCATGGGGTAATGGTAACACATTAGAGAGCCTTTGAAGCAGAGAACTGAAAAAAGAAAGATACTGTTGGTTTTTTAATGTGCTAGACTGAGCCTGGGAGGGAATAGCTACCTGTCACAGCGCGGGGACCGCTCCACAGGCACGGCATCTCCACAGACCCACGGCATCTCCACAGATCCACAGCCTTCCAGAGGCACGCAGAATCCCTGAAAAATCACGGTCTGCATCAGAAAAATGCAAATCCCTTCAGGACTGAGCTCCGGGGCTTTAATAGCAGCATGTTTTATTCAGTCTGTTTCCCCTGTGCTGTATGTTGTCCTTTATGTGTTTTCAATATTTAAAGCCTGTTTTTCACGACAGTGTTTCTTCTGGCATTTCCACCCAAAATTTCTCTTTTTCCGTGCCTCTTCATTCCAGCAAAATGGAATGAAGTGGGTTTTTGCACTGTCCTCCTACAGTGGTGAAATCTTGGGGTGTCCATTGAGATGAAAAGAGTGGTAGAAGATTAAATTAGTTTTATTATCTAGCAGTGCTAGTGAAAAGGTGGGAGCCGTATCTGTTTGGGCTGTGTAGCACACGTAGAGCCAGAGAGCAGGACATGACAACACCTGGATTATTAATTTTGATCTTTTCTTAATTTTGTTTTTCCTCTCAATTGATTTGTAAGGAACCGTAATTGCCTTTTATTGTTATAAACTAAGCTGTGCAGGAGGTTTCAAATGAAACCATTTAATTTTTTAATCCTCTACTTCCTTCATGAAAAAAACATTCCCCAAACACTACGCATTCGGTGCCACTGGTGATGGGAAATCAAGGACCATTTTAAAATAGATTAATTTCTCCAGGCAGTCCCGTCATTGACCAATCCAGTTAATAATACTACACAACTTTAGAGAACACAGAGAAATGTTATATCTACTCATTCACCTGCAGAATAACTTAACACTGCATGTCAGCATTTAAAGTGGATTGTCTGTAATTAGGCTGCTATAAAACATAAGTACAGTGGTCACAGTCAATAAAACCCAAGGAAGTATCTTTGCGGTATGTCTGAGCACAGGCAGTTATACATGACCGTAACAGTCTTTCGCACGAGACTCATACAGAAAAAGGATACCATGTATGTGTCTATGTAAATGTACACACACTACAGAGAGCAGGTCTATCAGTTGTATTAGTTATATATTGCCTCCAGGGAAAACAGAACTTGGGTTTGGGGAAATTTCAAGGAATTATTTTTAACTGAAGATGATGACATCTATGTCTGTGATCCCGCAAGACAATGGGGTTTCTCTGTCTTTCTCTGTGTTTTCTCTGGAGACTATGTAGGAAAATGAACAAAGCAGAAATGCAGAGATCCGTGGCTGCTCTGGAGACAGAGGCAGCCTCCTGTATGGCATTGGGGAGGAGAGCCAACACTCTTCTTTCCATCGGGAGTCCAAAGCTCCTTCATAAAGACAGATATGCTACTGCTCTGCCAACACAGAGGACATCTTTTGAGGGCTCTGGATGCTTTGTAGTCACTCTGAATGCTGTTGCTGGCAGATTGCAACCCCAGAGAGTTGTTCTGCCACAAGTACAGGGCTGCTTATTCCCTCTGAAATAGGATATCGAGGGGTGGGGAGTCCCGAGCGACCGGGGTGTCAGGACTCTTGGGTTGTACGGCCAACTGCACAGCCCCCCCGAGTGCTCCAGGCTCTTAGTCCTCACCTTTGCCACACAGGGGTGGTGACTGGGCACCATGGGGAGTACAGAAGTGAAGTGCCCTGTGGGCTGTCGTGATATTGCGTGGTATCGCCTGGTGCAGAAAGGCTCACAGCTGTGCCCACTGGGCAAGTGTGCCCAAAGTGCTTAACCTTGCTTCCGACGAGTCTGGCTGCGGCTTATCTACAGCGCTCGCGTCTGTCAGCTGCGTGTTTAATGGCACTGCTCTCTGGAAAGATGAAATATATGGTTGGGCAATAAAAGAAAAGCTGGAAAGAAAGATTTATAATTTTCCCCTTAAGCTTGTCATTCATGTCATTAATATAGATGTGATTTAGGAGGGCAACAACTTTTTCTTTTTTTTTTTCTTTCTTTTTTTGCTAAAAGCTTTGTGTATGTACCCACAGTCTGACAACCAAATGGGTCTGCCTTTCTTTTTTCCCCTCCAATATGTGGATTGCTTCTAATTCTGTCAGTCAAATGGAGCAGCAGTTTCGGGAGGGGAGTGATTAAGGCTCCCTCAGAATAAAGGGCTGCACGCTGAGCCTCTGCTATTCATCAGAGCTGGAGATGGAAGAGCGATTCCAGGCTCCTGAATAACGGGATTTTTTCAAACATACAAAACACACCTTAGAAATACTGTACAAACAAAGCTCAAAATCTCCAAGTGCTGTGCTTATTTTCTGTTTATTTCTTCATGATTTTCACTTTTCATCATGTGCTCCAGGACCCCACTCAGCCCAGGCGCTCGCTCTGGGCTTGACTGCAGACATACTTAGCAAAGCACTTGACAATTCCTTAATTTAAGTCTGCTTAACTCACTAAAATCAAATGGATTTAAGCTTGTGCTTAAAGTAAACCCTTTTATTATATAATTTGTTAAAAGAAACTTCCTGATTAGAATTGAATGCATGGTTTTGGTCATTTGGGGTGGGGGAGGCAGGGGAGGCGTGCAAAAAATACAGAAACTGCAGGGTTTCCCAAACCAGTGTCAGTTTACCAAAATATTTGTGGAAGGAAAAAAAAATATTTAAAAAGTGAAATGTTTTTGAAAGTCTTTCTAAGCAAAACACTTCCATTTTTTTGCAAACTGTCATTTTGCAATTTCTTCCAGCATTATTTAGAAATGTTTAAAAACCACTTATAACGTAAAAAAAAAAAGGCACCTTTTATTTATAGTCAAACAATATCTTTTATTTGACTTCAGGTGTTTTCTCTTTCCTTTTTGACTCCTCACAGATTTTTGACATTCATTTCAAGTTCCTCTGAAACAGAAATACTGAGTTGTTTTTAGACTAATATTTATCAGCGTTTATAATTATTAATATTTATTCTCGACTACCAGACAAGACTTTGTTTCTTTAGTTAAGCTGTTCCCTTAGAAAACAGTATAAAAGCACCGGTGGACAGAGTGAAGCAGGAACAGTGTCTGCACATCTTTCCCCCGGCCCCGCGGGGGTGGCCAGCCCAGGTGTGCTGCTTTCCAACTGCTGGCAACTGCTGGAGGAGCGGCAATATGAGCTGGCCCTGTGCAGTGTGTGAACCCAGAGCTGCATCTCTCCCCGAAGCCAAGGAGATGTTTCCGTCTTCATTTCAGACTGGGAACCCTGCAGCTTCCCAGCTCCACCTCCAGCAAGCCTCCAACGTTTTCCAAAGAAAAGGAAGAAGAGGGGAGCTAGTTCTGGAAGACACGGAAAAAACCAAACCAAACCAAACCAAAACCCCCAAAACAGAGCTGTCTCTATACATTAGAATTGAATGGGACTGATTTTTTTGTTTGCAATTCAGTTAAAAGATAAGCCCCATCTCTGTGTCATCAGATACGCTGTTGTCATTCAGGGAAACAAGGAGGTACCTGTCCTGGGAGCAAGGCGGTGAAGGGGCTCAGGGCAGAGGAGCAGAGGCATTAGTGGCTTGTTCCGCCGATGGGAAACCAAATGGCCGTGACTTATCAGGGGAGTCAAGGAGTCTGTTGCAGGGCCGGTAACTGATCCACAGTCCCCCAAATATCAGTCTGGCACCACTGTCATAATACTATCTTCTCCATGCAGTTAAGATAAAAAATATAGATGACTAGAAATTGTACTCCTACATACCAAGTGTATCAAATGGATGGCGGAGGTCCTCAGAGACCAAGCATTTGTTGAAATGCAAGATAGTACTTCCTGATTCCCCGCTATGTTTTATGGTGTGGCAAGTTTATTATGGAGATAATATTCAATGCCCACACTTAACTGAATTTAAATCCAGGAGAACGTATCCAGGTCAGGTTTTTTTCTCATCACTTTTAATGGCTGCAAACATCCTGCACATATGACTGTAACAGCATGTCCGCTGTGTTTGCTAAGGTACAATGGAGTGAACACTTCGGTACAACATGGTAAATGTTTCATGAAAAGAGTATCAAATGGACTGTCTAAAACCCTCAGAGACTGTCTGCTCTGCACTCAAACGCAGGACATTATTTCATGATTCCCTGTGATCCCTTTGGCATTGTAATTCTAAACTGTGCAAAGAGAAGTGGATGAAGGCGGATTACAAATTCTAGGCCATATAAAGAACCTGTAATTATTTGTTAAACTGTTGTGTTTAGTCTCGTGTTCTGCTCTCTCCAGACTGGGCTATGCAGTATTTTCCAGTTTAACTCCCTGACTGTACTACTAGTTTATAAGAACTATGTGTACCTCCTCCTATTTTCTCGCAGGCCTGCAGATAAGATTTCTCCTTCAGATCGCAGGCGATAGCCTGAGCGTGTCTGCAGGCAGAGGATAACTGCCTGTGGGATACAAGCTCCAGTCCCATGCTGTGCTGCTGGGACACTTTTTGACCTGACAGCAGACATTTCTGTATGAGCATTTTACATGTCTCCAGACATCTTCTCGTACTTTTTTTCTTTTGCTCTTGTTTCCCCTTAGACATGATAGGATTTGTTTTGCTTCGGGATAGACTTCCCCCTAAACTGCAAGAAAGTATCTGCTTCTTTGTCCGTCCTTCCTTTCTCAGAAAAAGTGTCCCCTGCTTCATCTGGAGATGTGTGTGTGTGTGTCTATACCTATATATATGTATCTACCTATATGTATATTCTTTCTTACCCTGTTCCACTGTGATTTAAAATAGCAACACTTTGCCAGTCTCTTCTCTCCCACCAGAGACAGGTAGGGTTATTTTGGAAGGTGTGAGGGTTGTTTGTTTTAATTTTACTTTAAGTCACCAAAATGGTGTTAAATATAATTTTCATGAAATGCTCCAAACCCACTGCATTTGCCTGGGTGTATTGTTTTTCAGGCTCTCTCCCACCCCTAATCAGCTATGATTCGGCACAGTTGGCAGTCTCTGCTCAGTAAGCAGACTGTCTGAATCACAACTCAGCCCTAGAAAGGATGGTCTTTCTAGGTCAGGGCTAAATATACTGAGTATGGGGGTGAGGATGGAAAAGTTCCCGTTCCAGCTGCTATACTGCACTGAGTCTGCAGAAATAAAACTCCCCACCTTGCTGGCACATTGGGAAGTTTCATTCAATGAGATCCACAGTGGAAAGAAGGAAAGTCCTACAGTGTTCCTGCCCCAGCAGCAGAGAGTTCCCTTGGGGACAAGGTGTTCAGAAGTGGTTCAGAACAGCCTCGCCACGGCTCTGAGCAGGATGGAGAAAAGGGGCGTCAAAGTAGGCGCTGGTCACCTCGGCATGAACCAGGCTCATCTCTAAACTTAACATCGCTCTTTCCTAGGACTCCCAACTGTGGTGGTAGGATCAAGAGGTCCTGGGTTCACCTCCCCTCTGTGCCTTATGGGGCAGGGTGCCCTGCGAACGCACTGGCCTGCAGGATGCTGCTTCTTCTTTAGTAGCTGCCCATCCCCAGGGAGAGCTACCAGATTTTTTCCTCATCTTAGAGATACTTCCAGGATGGCTGGCTGGCAAGGAAAGCAAGCTCAGGCAGCCTTGCTGAGATGTGGCTATGCTGCGAAGGGCAGGGTATGGCTGACGTTCAGCCGTGTTTGGATGAGGATGCCCCAGCTAGTTCATCAAGCACCAAGGCTGGCAGTGTAGGGACAGCCAAGTGCCTTCTTCAGGGCTGATGTTTGCATGATGCCTTCTGAAGCACGTCAGCTATGGAAAGGGAGCACTCACAGGATCTCCCTCCAGCCTGGTCCAGCTATTCCTCCAGCCCATGGCTGAGACCTGGCAATCTAGCTGGAAAAATTAGAGCACAAATCCATGTGCTGTTTGAAGTCAGTAATGAAACAAACTCCCTTTTCCAGGAGTAGGACTACATTTCCATTGGCCCCTTCCTATTAATTCTGTAATGCCATCTTTCATTTTTATGTAACACACTAAACTCCTGCTAGAGTTTTCTTTCCTTTTAGAAGATGAAGCTTCAAGATTGTTGCAGTTGCTAGAGGCAACTATTCTGCAAAATCTTTTTATAAAATGTATTTATCTAATTAAAAATCTTTTAACAGCACCATGCCTGTAGGATCAAATATCTCATTTATACTGCGCAGGGCTGGGGCAAGTGTTTGCTGCTTCCGTAGAACCACGGATAAACAGGGACTGGAGGGGCATAAAACGGCTGCTCCAACTCAGTTAATCCTAATGCACCTTTTCCAATTAAAAAATGGGATCTAAGATATCTCTGGTTTATTATTGGAAGAAAAGTAATGGAGAGGGGGGAAGAGTAAGCTTATAATGGAGTCAATTCAATGTAGTTGGCAACAAGAGTAGAACAGCCTTACATCAGTGACATTTTCCAGTGAAACAAACCTGTTGTACGGAGAACAATTTTTAATTAACTCTCTATCTCATGTGTCGAGGAACGTGAGCAAACTTCTTTATGACTTTACTTTTGGCTGCAAAGTATATCCCAGTTTTTATTCTCCAAGAATAGATTCATGAGGTGAGTGGCAGGGAAGCGAGGGTTTCTAAATATGCATGTGAAACTCGGTACAAAGCAACTTTGCAAGCACTTTATTGATTTTTTTAATCTGCTTCTTTTACATGATGTAGAGCATGGCATATTAAACATTAAATGGTACTCAAAGAATTTTTAAGAAGACAAGGATTGGCTGAAGTTAGTACAGAGTTTGAAGAAACCAAACACTTGATGCTCAGCCTTAATGAGAATGAGCCCAGGTGGCCAACGTGGCCCCGTCAGTGTGGCAGCACCGCTGACCTGCCTTGGCATCTCTCGTGGCTCAAAGGAGCGGTCCAGGAGCTGCTGTCGGCCCGGGGGCACATCCCTCTGCTCTCCTGTCCCCGCCGGGAGGGCAGGGGAGCACCCAGCCTGCCGCAGAACCCGCTCTGAACTCCGGCGTAACGAAGGGCAAAAAGCGTTTTCTTTCTGGTGGCATTACCCTGTCCTATGTGTTGGGTTCTTCTCCAATGGGGCGAGAATCTTGCCTAGCAAAATGGGGGGGACAAAGCTCAGATGGGGTATGAGAGGAGGTGACTGTTTTCAGGTACTGGGTTGGTGTGAGTGACTTCTCGTGTTTGAAAGTTCAGGGGTGAAATCAGGAAGAAACTGGAAGTGTCTGTGCCATGGCAAGGTTTCTGCTGCAACATGGGAGCCACGCTGAAATACAGCGTAATGTCTGGAGATGTTTCTCCAGAAACCGAAGACACCGAATCACAAGATGAAACACACTGTGTATTTTTTTAACCTATCCTATCAAAATAACTTCTGCTCTTAATTAACTTACCCAATCAACACCAGAAACCAATCATGGCTAGCTATTGGCGTGTCTGGTTTGGCTGCATTTCTCCATGTTGCTACAGATGTCCACAGAGCTTTGCAAGCAAGAAAAGGCAGAAGCTTACACTGGCTACAATCTGAACTAGCATGCAGATGAAAAAAAACACAACATAGAGAATGAGTTTAGAACGTCACATGAACATCTCTTTGGCTTTGCTCATCTTTTGACGTTCCAGGAACATTGTTCAAAATATAGATTGCGCTTACGGCCACAAAAGGAGGTTGATGATTTCCAGTCAACCTGAAAAAATGAGTATTTTATGGGGAGTTGAAAAGGAATTAAAAAGAACTATCTGTAAACCAATTGGTTTCATTTATGGTCCCGAGGCTCACCAGAGCTCAGGTATTTGTCTCAGTGGGGTTCCCTGTTTGGCCTGCTGCTCCCACTAATATGTATAGATTAGAGCCGCGTTGCAGACGTAGTAATGGCATGTTGAACAGCATAGATCATAGGGGAGCTGAATTTGTATGCTTTAGCACAAATTAGATTGCATTTCTAAAATCCTAATAAGCATAAAGATGGATCCAGAGGGATTGTTACAAACCAAACCAGAATAATAAGCTCATCCAGAATTTACCTAATGGACAAAAGGAGAGACAGTTCTCAAATAATGGGCACGTCAAATGAACCGAAGAGCATCTCAGTAAGAAGAAATGTGATCCTGTTCTGGGATGCTGGGGCCTGCAGTGGGACATGGAGGAACTTTGCAAATTGTAGCTGTTTTGGAGAGAGATGCCGATGAGTGGGTAGCAGACTCTCTCTCAAATACAAGAGTCAAGGAAGTACTTTATGTATGTATGAGTAATTGCTTTTATGAGGCCAAGTCCTTCATTAAAGCTAATGGAAAATTTGTCATTGACTTCAATGGGATTGGTGCTAGACCTGTAACAAGAAAATAATAACGGTCTTGTCAGCGATATAAAGCCAAAAGAAAAAAAAAAAACAAACAACAAAAAAAAGAGCCAGCATTCACAGCAGCCAAGAGCCTTCTGCATGGATCTAGGAACACCGTACTTGGTGAATCATTTCTCTGTTAGGTAGAGCATTTGTTCTGTTCTTAATTTATCTCCAAGCAAATTTAGACTACTCAAAATCGATTTGCTCATTATAATTTTTCAATGCCTATGGGCAAATTCTTGGCTTCTGCTGTTTCCTGTTGTTATTCCTGCT
>NW_009614575.1:0-16174 GCF_000690535.1 Cariama cristata | reverse complement strand
AGCAGTTGGTTGCCTGGCTCACGTGAGTCTGCTGATCCTCCCCACCTGCGTGACGCAACGTTATAAATAGAGTGCTGGTAAAAATCACAGCTACCCATATGCCACAGAGGTGGGTTGGCATGGCTCAAAAGTGCTCTGTTACACTACCTGTTACATGGTTAGCCCCAAAATTCAGAGATTCTTTTTTAGAGTAATTTCAAAGCACCTGTTCTTTAAATTATCTGGGTGCACATATTAGCAGGTGATAAAGAAATGCAAAGCACGTAAGGCAGCAGCTAGGAAGACCTTAAAAGGGTTTCCCTGGGAGAGCCATTGAATCAGGAACCCGCAAATCTCCATTAATGAAAATTATTTTGCTGATACAGGTTTTTCACAAAAATTGGATTGGGTTGGATTGGTATTTAGGAGGAAAAGACCTAAAGAACATGACTGAAAATGATCCTGGAGAGCCTGCTGAGTCTTAAGGCAATACCAGCCCAGTGTCAGTACCTTTTCAAACACTGCTACAGCTCCTCTAGCTATTTTCTGAGTGGGATTCAAGCAGTAGCCTGGAGGGGATTTTACAGACCTCTGGCCTTTTCTGTCAAAGCTGCGGCTTACCCAGGATCCTGTCCAAATTTTATTTACATATTCCTATTTGGCCTCCCTGTTTAAAATTTTAATTACATTTGGCTATCCTGCATCCCATCCAATCCAGTTTTGTGCTTCACTGTGTGCTCATCAACACACAGAATTCACTACCTGCAGGGGCACTGAATGATTATTTAGGCTTTATCACCTTCAGTTCCTCTGAAATTCTGGGGGTTTACAGCCCTGCCTATCCCAGAAGACCTTCCACAGGAGATGTCCCATTGCAGGAGCGGATCCGCTGTTATTAACCACTGTAAGAAGCTCTGTTCAGCTGCACAGTCTGCAAGAGTAGTCCAGGCTTAACTTAGCTCTGTTATGTACAAGTAAGATGCCGTTTCTAACTTACACAAATAACATACAGGTTTGTCTTACGTCAGACTAAGGAGCCCATCTGATGTTGGGTTTAGCAGTGAGCCATCGTGCCTTCATTGGGATCCTTTGTTCTTCCAGTACCTTATACCAAAGACATTTTTTGGAAATGCTACGAATTTGCATGATATTAAAATGCATGTTCCGTTGGGCTTTCCAGTTAATTCTTTCTTTCTTTCTTTTTAACAAATACGGTTCAGTTTTACCATTGTTCATTTTTTTCTTTTATTTAAGCAAAATTTTCAGCCATTCAGCGCCTCTATTGAGATTTTTTCTTTCATTACTTTATGGCAGATGAAAGTTAAGAGGTCTAATTACTAACATTTTATGATAGCACAGAATATTATTAAAGCACTTAAGAGGTTATTAACACCTTTTATGTACCTCATTATTTAAAAGCCTGCCATATTTAATCATTTTAGCACCATTAAATTGGCATTAACAACAACCCTATGACTTACACTCAGAAATGTCACCATTTGACAACACTAAGGCAATAAAACATCTCACAGAAACCTGGAGGCACCAGGTGAACTATAATGCTTCACAAAAATCAGGCTTTTCCGTGGCTTTCAACCACAGAATACTGCAGGGAGTGCCACGGGGGTCTCCACCTCACCCTGTGGGCAGTGCCTGGCCGGAGAACCAGGGGGGAGCCGGTGCAATGCATTTGGCAGGAAAGCTGAGTTTGGTACAGGACCGTCTGCAGTGGGTGAGGAACACGAGGCACTGAGAAGCAGGAGGGAATCCTAATTTAGTCGTCTCTGGTGTCCAAGTGCAGCTGAAGGTCACAGGTCTTGCCTGTGCGATGTGAATCCTGGGAAGCCTTTTGTTTCCCAGTGGGTGCTGTGGCACCTGTGCTGTCTCCCAGTGTCCATGCCAGGTCACAGGCTCAGGCTTTGAGGGCCCTTAATTCAATGACTGTCACACTCCTACCTGTGCCTGATAACGGGTGGGTAACTTTGACAGATAAGCCAGGGAACAGTAGAAAAGCCCTTCATTCCCTGTCCTGCTAGGTCCTCTAGTTTATAGGAGCTGTTACACATGTGCTACTCCCTCTTGTACAGTTGTAAAATTATTTCTTCCTTGATCCTCCTCTCGGGTCCCTTCTCTTTCTTTTTTCCTCAGTCCCTTTGCTGCGGAGGGCTGAGGCTGACACGCAGTCTGGTGGTTAGCAATTACACGCTCGGTGTCAGCCTCTACCCATTGATTATCAAGGGCAAAAACCAACAGCAGAGTGGCTAAGTAGAACATCATGTTAATCAAGTCAGAAATATTATTTTTACAGCCTCCTGATTATTTCTAACAACCTGCTAAAAGCCAGCGGGACTGGGTGGGTCGGAAAAGCTCTGGCAACATTGGGAACATTCCAGCCCCTGCTTTTCAGCTCACAAACTGAAACTCTAGGAGCAAGATTCAATTCATATGGGACCTTTTCCCGGCAAAATATGGGATGAATTGTGTTCTCTCTTTAAGGCTTACAAACAAATCCCTTTCCCATAATCATTATTTTCATAGATGAGCATTACAAATACATTTTGGCATTTTTAAAGCACATCCTTGAATTTACTCTGGCAACTGCTATACAACTGAACACAGAATCAGGGAAATCTATTCCATGACTTATCTGCCCAGACTTCAGTAGCATTCCCTTTCTTTGTGATTGTCAAACAGAAAAAAATGGAAAAGCTCCCAAAAGCCTCACGTTTGGAGCCATAAAAGGTCTCCTGAGTTGTTTTTCAGATGCTGGCACTCCTGGCACTCACACAAGTGCCTGTGTCAAAAACCCCAACAGGTCCACATACAAAACATATCAGTCCCATCTGCTGGAAGGATGCCACCACCACTATCGGTATATTAGTTCAGCCATTTGGGGAGAGTAAACATGAGGACTTGTAACTCAGAAGGGTCAGGGCATTCGGCTGTTAACGAGACTGCCTGTCCACAGCCAAATCCCCCCTGTGTATGTGGTCTGCGGGCGCTTCCCTGTTTCCCTTGGAGAGATGCATTAATATTCTAGCCCAGCCACGCTTGGGTTTGTTTTGCTGTTTCTATTACATCTATACCTGCCGTAGCTAAATGCTGGTAGGTCTCCAGGTCTGTTAAACAAATTATGGGAGCTTTGAAACGTCTTGTGCTGGGCTTTTCTCCCTACAGCCAGCATGCAGATTGCTCAGGTGTGAGCAGAGGGAAGTGAATAAGGCTTCCTGCCAATCCCCCTCTCCAGCAGAGCCAACTCCCTCGTTATCTGGAAAGGCGGAAGGTTAATTAGCATGTATTAGTGTAGGGTTTAACAGCAGTGCCCTGGCCCTGAGGATAGGGCTATGTCTTGTTTTCTCCTCAAAGTCTAGTTCCTGTCTCCCCAGGTGCCTCCAATCTCTCAGGAGTTCCCTGCCCCTCTTTCCTGCAGCTCCCCCACCTTTTTTAAGGCTTTTTGTTTGTTTGTTTGTTTGTTGGGTTATTGCAGTACCCTTCACTAGAAGACTCCTGATAATAAATGGGGTGAAGCAAGACAGGGGTGTAAGGTGCTTTATTTTTCAAAACAACTTAGGAGTGAGTGCTAATTTACTGGGATTTGAGCTCTTAATTAATTTGGCCCTTTTAAGAAATGTCCCCTTGCTGCCCTTTGCACAGCCAGGGGATTTGAGCCTCTCACAGCACTGGTTTTGCCGTAACCTTCTCCCCTCTGCCTGCTCTGCCACAGTGATGGAGCCAGGATGTGTCCTTGGGACCTGGGCCATGGGGTGCGTACCTGCTGTGCTTGCTGCGGTACCCGGGGGAGAAGGAAGGCTGTGGGTGCCTGCATGTCTGACATCTCCCTGCCGTGGCTGCCCTCTCCACGTGCTCCTGCCAGCCGAGGTGGACAGAGAGAGGAATGTCTCTGCGGGGTCAGCAGCAGTTCTTTGGCAGCGTGGTTATGATGCTCGGGCAGTGGATCTAGCGACGAAGTGAGTGATCAAAGTGGGCAAGGACTGGGCACCAAGCGGAGGGAAACTAGAGGTGAAGAACTGCTATATATTTTTATGTATTGTGCTATATACTACTATTCTCAAAATGGCAAAGCCCGGATCCTGCTGATGGGAGCAAGTTTTATCTGTTATATCAATACAGTTGCAGTAATATGTAACTGTATTGTATTTAATGCAGTAGAATAGCTCCCATGTGGCTTTTCCTACTAAGTCTTGATTGCAAAAAGAGGTGTGACTTTTTGTTTTCTTTAGAGCTAATATATGCTATTTTCCTGTAAAATCTGGTGGCGATGAGACTCAAGACCTAAAGGCAGTGTTGCTAGGTGAGACTAGCCATGGGCCACCTAGCATTGTGCAAGTGAAATGGTTTAGTCCCTGTGGTTATTTCAGACTCACTATTGCTCTTTACCTGCTGAGTTAACTTAAAAACCTGTCTCAGCACTTTTTCTGCTTGTGCAAATGCACTTCACTGGGATGTTCATCCCAGCCTGTGTACCCAAGCCAGCAGAAGTTTCTAGTTTAGCCTGCCCTTCATCGGTTGAGGGGACCGTCTCCTCAGCAAGCGGAGCTAGGCAATTTGGCTGTGTTTTGCAGAGTATCAGCCCAGGCTGGTGCAAACCCAGGATCATTTATCATCTGGGTGTATGATGGATGAGGTGATATGAATTGGTGGCTTTGGTCCATTACCGTTGGAACCAACTGATCTCCTTATTGGCAGCCTCAGCGGGAAAGCTGGGAAAGACTGACTGTGCCCTGTGGCACCTTTCCCTCCTTGGAGGAAGCCACTGTCCTTCAGCAGGGACTGTGAGCAATCAGCACAGTGACCCTTGGGATTTTGCTGCCCCTACTTTCTGGTGCTGTCCCCTACTCTGCCAGGGCTCAGCGGATGCCCCAGATAGCCAGCTTCTGGGCCTGGCAGCAGGCACCTCGGTGACTTACTGCCCACGAACCTCAGGCAGGTGATGCACATCCCACAGCCACTTTCCAGCCTGAGATTTGCATGTCTGCTTAGTGGCAGGTTTGCAGCACAGAGGTATTTGCATTTGTGAGTGTGTCTGTCTTTTCTGCCCCAGATCCTGCAGCAAGCTCCTCTCAGAAGTGCTGTCTCTCGCATGCAGCACAGGCGAGGCTGGCTCACTTGTGCAGCTCACCTGGTGCTTGCTGCAGATTCAGCATTTCAAGTTGAAGTTAGCCCTGGCTTTTAAGGTCTGTTCCAACCCATTTAACTCCTGAGCTTTTTGTGGAAAACAAAATGAGAAATATAAAAGCTTACATCAGCTCCTAACTTGCAAAGTAAATGGGAAAGCTACAACAAATTTACAATGAGAGAAAGAACTGTGCTTCGTATAAACTCTCACTCTGTTCAAAGGCAGTTTATTATCAAAGGATAATTTTAGATGGCAGTTGTTGCTGGGATATTCTGTGCTGGTTTTTTTTTAATTATTACTACCTTTTTGTTATACAGCACGATTCTTGAGCAGATACTCAAACAAGCAAGATTGGCTCATCATTCCTCTTTGATTCCACATCATGTCACTTTGGAAGGGAAATGGCTTGGTAAAAGCCAGAGAGTTCAGATATGATGCTGGCAGATCGTTATGAAATATTCACAAGACATTTAGTTTAACTTGGTGCTAATTGAACACTGACAGCACAAGTTACTCCTGCCTGCAGCAACAGTCTATCACGTTTAGGCAAGTGGCATTCCTTCCCCTTTGATGCTCTCCTAGATAGGAGGCGGTGAGGGAGCACAGTTAACAACCAGAGGTCTGGGCGAGCAGCATTAGAGGCAGATCCTGCACTTGTGGTGCAGGGAGAATCCTCCAAAGCTGGTGAGACTTTATTTGCACAGGGACTGTGATAAGACTTCAACTTTCTCTATGAAAATACTCAGTATTATATGAGGGGTGAATTGAAATTGATACAGATTTTTTTTTTTTAATATCTTCCTTAGTGAAGACACTTGAAAGCAAGACTATTTGCAGATTATCTAATGTCACTTTTCTGAAGCCATGGCCCAAAAGCCCTCCTTGCCCTGAGATGAGAGGGTTTCCAGGGCAGTTATAGCAATACTGGTGTAACAGTATATTTTTCTATGGAGACGTGGCCTTATTTACTTCTTTCATCTTTATTTCTATAGCTCAACATACTGTTTGCTGATATTTGTGAATTTGTTTCTTATTTGTCAGTTCAGCTTCCCTGTGGACATTAAATAACAGGAATTTTCCTACCATTTTAATTGTCTCTTATTCCATAGCCAAGCAGAGTTTGAAACAGAGTATTATGACTAAAATGATGGCATTCAGACATGATGTGTGGTCTAAACAGCTTGGATCAAAACTCAATACCCGGCTTTGTCTGAAACCCTCTGCCCATCTGTGGTTTAGATGCAGTCATCTGCCTCGGGTGCCTCAGTTTCCCAGCTATGGAGAAAGGCCAAGTTGTTAATCAAGGACTTCTCTTATCTTTCCATTTGGAGGAGTTTGCTCCTGGCTTCTCCTGTGTGGTTAGTACAGGGGGTGCGCAGCGGGGTGTCTCAGAAGGGACCTTGCTCCCCTCTTTGCGCTGCAGTCCATGCCAGCCACGTTGTGTTACTCTCAGTGTAGCTCAAGGACTAAGTGACGTCTACTTGTAGCAACATATTAGAAAAGCAACCCAGAACATTTTTAATCCAGTGGGGGAAATGTCCCCATCTGCCCAATTCACATGTCCCGGGCAGTTAAACTGGAGCTGGAGTCACATATGAGGAGGTGTTAATGAAATTGTAACTAAATATTGAGGTGACAGTGACTTAGCTTACATGACTTAATCTAGCAAATAGTGCGGTGACTCTGAGCTCTGACATGAGCCCTTGCTGGCTGTAGAAAGGCAGACAGTAGTGCAACCACCATGACTGACCAAAGTAGTAGTACAACTAGTAGTAACCATCTGAGAGCTCCAGCAGCTCCAAGGAGTGAAGATCCATTGTTCAGTGCTTGTCCAAATGCAGGATAAATGGGCATCCCCTTCCCCGTAGTCCTGATGGGAAGCTACAGATGGGTGTAAACAGCCAAGGAAGACGAGTTAACATGTGAGTAATGTTGCATGGGCAGTAGTCACAGCACACACTGATGCTGAGGCTTTGTTTTTCCCTTTTATATGGAAATCAGTGGAAAAGGGGACTGTTAAGAAAAGCTTTAAAGGAGGTAGCCTTGACTTCTTTGAAGCTTGGGGGAGGGTGGAGGGTGAAGGATGGTTTCTGAGCTGGGCAGATTGGAAGCAGCAGCTGATGATGGACCTTTGGGGTGATCTCCATTTCACTCGCCCTGAGCGGTGCTGGAGGCGAGTGAATGGGGATCACCCCAAAGGAGCTTCTGGCTGAGGTGGGGGACATCCAGCTGGGATTGCAAAGACAGGTGACCAGGTAAATTATAAGCAGGCTGCTTATAAAAAGAGAAAAAAAATCTTTTCAGTAGCATAAGGTCTTTCTAGCGCAAGCAGAATCTGGATATAATGTCACAGCTGAGCTGAAAGCTGGAGAAACTGAGCTTTTCTGCCCTAGAGTTTTATGCGCGTTGGCTAATCGCTGTAGATAGCAATCTGCTGCAAAAAGACACCTTGCTTTCAGCAACAACATGGTCTTATATTTTCAAAAGCCAAGGATCCAATGCTGGACTAAAATTGCTCCTAGACTTCCTTTCCGTGAATCCCCCACTCTTGAATTGCTGAATATCGCTCTCCCAGTAATACTGTCCTTGGGAGGGTTGAATAAACTTGCAGTGCCCCTATGTCTGTATAAAACATCCTCACCAGAAGAAGAGGAGGGAAGGGATGTGAAATGTGCCATCCTCCGCAGAGTCCTGCTCTAACTGGCTTACATAAGCATCGCTCTTCAGGAGGGAAAATAAATGAGGCTTTCAAAATTGTTTTACTTGATTCATTTCATTCTGGGCTAGAGCAAGGCAAATAGACAGTGGGAGGACTTCACTGATAGTTTTGTGTTTTTGGTGTTGGTTTTTTTTTTTTTTCCCAAAGCAGAGAATACCAGAAGATAACACAACAGCAAATTACTGCATATTTGAAACCCTTGTAGCTAAACATTCCCTTTTGGGGCTGCGCCAGGTATCTCGCAGTGCCAGTGAAAATGGGATACAGATGTTCACTTGTTTGGATGGAGACACTGCAATAATTCATGCCTGCTACAAATGATAGGATGCCTCATGCTCACAAAAGAATACCCTGATCTTTTTGTCAGTAATAAGAAAATATATTCTCTGTAACTATATTAAAGAAAATAAGGCCTGTAAAAAATGTGAAGCATGTTTTTTTGGTTTCCAAAATGTAAGTTCTGTTGTAGCAGTGCAGCCTGTGTTGGTAAAAGTGCTACTGCCACGATACCAACCCAAGGGTGTCATCACTCCAAGGGGAGTGAATCGGTGTCTGGGACAGTATACAGAGTGTTAAATACCTGCTGCTAAATATGTATGAATAGAGGACCTGAGCTTGCAGAACAGTGGAGCTTTGGGATGTTGTGTCTGAGACTTTTTTTTTTTCCCCACAACTTTAGCTTTGAATACTTGCTTATTTTTGTGAGATGAATGTAGGTGTTTTTAAAATGTTACTTCTGAGTTTGAGCTCGCTTGTGGTGACAACAGTCTCATTAAAGTCCATGGTAACAGTGTTCAGGAATGTGATCTGTCCGTTTTAATCGACATTATGGAAATGGGAGCTATATACCTCAAAAATACATAGGGATGGGATAGGGAGAAAGAAGAGCTGAGCCCATCATACTGCAACATAACAGCAGGGCTGACACTCACCTTCTGCTTTTTCATGTGTAGCAGATAACTGCAAAACTGGCATCTGCCAAAAGAATTTGTTAGCATACCTGAATACTTGCACCGCTGGTTTCCCCCTGTTGTGCTGCTGTCAGGAGAGGTACAAACAGGTTCACACCTGCTGTATAGCTTCAGGTTGAAGGAATGCATGTGCAAATTTGGCAGGTAGAAATTGCACTCTTTAAATTAGACTCCACTTCTTGAAATTGGAGCTCTCTGCTTTCCTTGCCTGCTGTTCTATTTTTCACTTTCTTCTTACAATGCCCATATTAAAATTAAGATTTTTTTTTTTTTTTTTTTTTTTAAATCTTCTTAGCTCATTTTCATGGTGGAGCTGTAACTGAATCCAAAATCACGCTTCTGGGAATCCAGCACCAATGATGTATGAAGATTTTAAAGGTGTGCACAGTTTTTTCTCTTGCTCCCCCAAATTTTACTTTCACAGTAATTTTTATGAAGTGGGTTTGGGCTTGACACAAACTGGCACAGTTTAGGATGTAATAACTTATTCTTCTGGTTTATTTGGGAGGCGTTCAACCATTTGTTCACCTTTCTGAAGTTGTAGGTTGACTTTTAACTAAAAAATCTCATTTTGAAACAAAAAACCCTGAAAATCTTTTGATTCAGTAACACTTTAATGCAATGCTTTATTTCCCTAATTTTTTTTCAACTGTTTTTCTTGGCTTAAACCACTCACCAGGTTTTTTTTTTTCCTATTTAATGAAAAGTTTTGGCATTCTGAAATGGCATCTTTTGCAGGACTAACTGTTAGCTGATTGTTTTTCCCTGTTACTGTTTACTACATTGAATTTTTTCACATCAGTGCAGACCATGGACAACCTTAGCTAGCCCTATATATTATGGTCCTCATCAATATGTAGACCATTCAAAACTTCCAGGGGAAATGTGGATCCTAGATAGCAGATTTCAGGCTGCTAACAGCTGAATACCTTTTCTCATACCTCCGTGGATTCCTTGAAGTCCCCGGGACCCCAGAAGTTCACAGAGCACAACTAAAAATGACTTCAGGTTTGCTACCACTTGCTCATATAATGTAGTAGTTTAGCAAATACGCACTGCCCCACTGGTATTTCTTCAGTGGAGCTAGTCTCAGCCAGAAATAAAAGCAGGGTCTATTTTTTTTTCTTCTGTAAGTATGTTCAAAACATGAATTTCCATGAGTTTCCAACATAAGACCTATATCTGCATGGTAAGTAGAGTCACTTTCACTTGCAAATGAGGTTGGATCTGCTAAAAAATCTGCTAATTTGCAATAAAAATAGCATCCATCTTTGCTCTGCAAATATAGCCTCTTTGAAAACTGTCCCATTTTCAGAACTGTAGCAGCTTGTAGGATGGGAGAAAGGGGAAGGAGGAAATACCTTGCATTTGAAGTCACTTCATATTTCTCCAGGACTATTTCACACACCTTTAGTCATTATGTTGTGTTTTGTGTTGTCACATTAATTTTCACAGCAACAGACTGATCTAAACAGTGTGACTGCACTGCAGAAGCGAGGGAAACTGGATTGATTGGGAAAGAGAAGGATTTGTTCAGACATAAATATCTCCTGCCATATTGAGGGGAGTTTAAAAAAAAAAAAAAAAAATGGCCAGCCAAGAAATTGCTTTTTTGTAGGAACGTTCTGTTTCTCTCTTTCATTTTTTTTTTTTTTTCCTTTTTAATGCGTTCTTCGATGTGAGAGACCAAGAACAAGGGGGAAGCAAGTGGCTATTTAATGAGTCTGGGATGCTGAATGCAGCTGCTCTTTCAGGGGGGTGAAACTGCAAGGAATGGAAGACAAGGAAGGTGAACGTATGCAGAAGTTGGTATTAAATAAGGAGGCCTGATCATGTAAGGTCTTCTTGGGGAAACTGCTGATTTTCTTGCAGGTTAAATTCTTGACAGAATTGCAGAGTCAGGCTCCAAGAAAATGAGCACCTCAGCACACAAACAGGTGAGAATACCAGGTGCAGAGAGGAAAGCGAGTGCAATGCCTTCTATCCCAATCTTCCTGCACCCAATGAAGGATGCAGAGATTGCACAGAGAAGAGCAGGTATTGTTGTACCTATAAAGCATCACTTCTATCCCCTATGTATTGGGTTGCTATATGCATGCCTCTAGGGCTGCAGACTTTCAGAAACCTCCTGTAAGGGCAGGATGAGATGGATTTCTTGCTATGTGGTTTTCCATCTCACCTGTTGGTGATGTTTCCTTTGAGGAACTCGGTGCTCTGGGGACTAGGAAATTTGTGGCATCAATCTAGGATTTCAGAGTAGCATAGAAAGTGTCAGTAGTATCTTCTGAGGTTACATTTGTAGGACTGAGACCTTCTCTGTTCTAGTACTCACATCTGCCTGGCTTGGCAGTGCTGTTTTTGGTCTGCTGTGGCCAGCGTGATGACATTCAGTGCAGGCTGGAAACCTTTGCTGTGCTCCCATGGCTTTTCCTTTACGGGAGGTGCTGAGGGATGCCTCAGCTTGGGAGATGGTGATTTGAGTTCTCCGTTGGCACTCATCACTCCTTGAGTGTTTTCGGCTAGAGCTTGTGGACTGGTGTAAGAAAATAAATCCACCTGTAAGGAGGTATGAGGAAAAGTCCCAGGATCTGATCAGAGGTTTTGCCAATAAGGATGGGATGAGTTGCAGCTCTATGAATGCCTTATTCCTCGCACTCGTGCTGTGCTGGGTCACACTGTGCTTTGCACAGCATCTGAGCCTTGAACTGACGTTTCCGCTTGGTATGTCCAAGTTTCTGACACCAAAAGCCTTGAGTAGAAACTTGCTTATGTCTGGGTGATTTGCAGCAGGCAGAACTCTTAAAAGAAGAACAACTACTTGCTTATTCATAATGGCACATACAGTACTTGAGAGAAGCCCTTAATTTCTACTATGGTGGATCTGGAAATTCACCTCTGGCCACGCTCAGCAACATCTATACCCCGTCTCTGAAGAGAATGAACCAAGAGGAGCTTTTTGGCCCTTTTCCTCTGAGAAAGAATCACTAATTTCTTCAGTTTGAGCACATTATTATTTTTTTAACAAAAGAGCATGATGCAGCTCTATACACCAGTTGGAAGCAACGTGATTTGTGTCATGAATACTAATATGCGTTTGACAGTATTCTATAAATTCAACACGTTTTGAAAAGCGTTAACAAGAGTTGTAGGAACCATGCTTAAATTCTTCTCCTACTTTCTTTTCAATTAAAAGAAAAGGAAGCTAGCGAGAGTCTGTATTTGTATCCAAAACAAATATGGCTTGGGTCACGGCAAGAGTTCTGCACACAGTGCTAGACCTGGGTCTACAGCACATTCATTGATTTTTGTCGCCATGAGTCACCCTAAAGCTATAGGCAACAAAAGCTGAAGCTATGTAGATGTGATTTCTAGTTCATTTGTTGTTCATTAGAAAGATTTTCTCTCTCTTATTTGCAGCACCCCTGCTGCTTCGTGTTCATTAGGAGAATGGAATGTATTCCAAATATTTCCTAGCTCTGGCAGGGCAGATGGTGGAAAGTAATTTTCCAAACTCTTCTGGAAAAGGGGGAAAAAAACACACCCAAATAACCTCAAGTCACCCCCTGCACACCAGAAGAATGTGGTATTTCCGAGTGCAGACGTGCCGTACACTTTCTGTCTCTCTGGTTGTACAGTGCTGTGTGTCGGAGTGGTGGGAAGTGTGTATGAATGGGAATGTATCACATTACATGTGGGATGTTAGCAAGGCTGGGATTTTTTTTCACAGGAAACTGCATTTGCAAAGAGCACACAGCAACATGCAGTACCCTAAAAGATGTGTGTGAAGGAGTGAGCAAGATTCATTTCCCTAAATCTTCTGGGCAACCCAATGCCTAAGGGAATCCCAGGGAGGGAGGACAGAGCGTGGGCCGTGCTCCAGTTTGTCTGTCCAGCCCTGCATGGAGGCATGAGGCAAACTGGAAGCTTCTCAGACGCCCTGTCCCCATCCCGTGCCCTTCACCAGCGCAGGCAGAAGGATGTCCAAGTGCTCAGACAACGGTGGAGGAAGCGGCTCTGGCTGCGTTTCCCTTCTGCTCCCTGGGGAGTCGGGGGAGCACGCAAGCCAGGGCCAGATTTAGCTCTTGGATCCACATGAAACATCTCTGTGCCGACTGCTGCCTTCCTTCGTGCTCAGCCTCTTGTCACGGGAGTGGAAGTCGCAGACACACACGCACGAGGAGAACAGAAAAGCCGAGTCAATATGCAGCAGGCAGAGCCAGGAACACAATGCGGGCGAAACAAAGAGCGGGGCTGTATTTACTGCCTTCCCGGTGGCATTCACTTCTCGTGCTTGGAGCCGGTTTCCTCTTTTCATGAGCCTCTTGACCTGCAGATCCCTCTTCTCGGCAGACAGACCCCAAAGCCCCACGGCTGGATCCTTATGCCTCTTCAGATCAAACCAGCAAAACACTTTGAACACAGAGCCTGAACTGTGTGTTTGTATCAAGGCTTTAAGCTCCTTGGCACTGGCACCCGGGGTTCCTATTTGTTTTCCAACTCCTGAGGACAGCAATGGTGCTCTCGAAGTCAATACAAACAAACCAAGAGAGGCTTGAGGCAGCGCGGCAGAGCTTACCTGAGCGCTGCTGTGCCCGTGACTGTACCACACGGCCTGTTGAAGGTGCCTTTGGCGCTGATTTGGATTGTTAGCTCAGGCCAGCACCCCCAAAATCTCACACACAGAAACTGGCAGAACAAGGAACTTCCTCAAAAAGAAGAGCATCAATTGCCCTGGCCGTGCCACCAAGACACCCAGCTTTGGAGGGAGCACTTTGACAGCCGCTGTAAAACCCCATCAGATTTTCAAAGCCTGCTATTAGTGATGGATTTTCAGGCCCCTCTCTCTCCAGGCACTCTCACATTGCAGAGTGCGTGGGTGCAGGTGGAGGTGTTGGTGCCTCTCCCTTGGTTCATTTCCACAGCTGGGCCTTCGGGTGCAGATGTATGAACAAGTGGTTCACAAGCAGATGTTTGAAATGGCACCGAGAAAGGCTGCACTCACTGGGCATGAGGCAGGAGACCCCTCTGACCCTGCGTTCGGCTTTCAGGCAACTCTATCCCGTGGCATCCGACTTTTCTCTAGGCTCAGTTAAGCATTAGTACAGTAGTGCCCTGCGCATTGTGTGATGGCTTTGAAGAAGCGGGGTTGTGAAACGGATGCCTTCTGTAGCCGCTGTGACCTTAAAATCCATTGCTCGTTCACCCAGCAGAAAAAATTGGGAGAATTCCTTCTGAACAGCCGAGTGCTGGTGCCCTTCAGGAGCTGGCTCTTCCTCTTCTGCCAGCCAGGACTGTCTCACCGCACTGTGTCAGCTGAGAGTCAGGAATTTGACTAAGCTACATCTCATACCTAAGCCTACATTTTTCACAGCCTGACAGAGTTTTAAACTCTTCTCCATCAGCTATGGCCAGTAGCCTTCAGACATGAGCAGTGGCTATAATTGATTCATCAAAACTCCTGTTAATTTGTTTTTGCTCAATTGTTGCAATATATTTGATTCCCAATTATCATGCTCTGGAGTCAAACTTCCTGTAGGTAATTTACAGTGTAACCTATGTATGCGTAAAAAATTTATCGCAATCATGTTTTTAATTAAAACACATACGATAATATCAAAAGGAGAGAGGGGGAGGAAGGGAGGGAACCCAGATTAAGTTTTTAATTGTTTTAATAGTGAGATTTGTTTCAGTGAGAACAGGGCATATTGGTTTCCTTGGAAACATTGGCGATGTATTAGCTGTATAAAATCTAGCATAAAAGATTTGCAAAAGTGAAGCCTTTAGGTTTTAACTGATATTATAACTCACTTCGTTTGGAAAATCAGATTCACACGTGGCCCCTGGAGTCCCCAAAAGGTGTCTTTTTTGTATTTTCTCTTAAGCCTTAGAAGTAATAATTTCACAGATTATCAGAATCATTAGAATTTCAAAACTGCAACAACAACAACAACAACAACAAAAGCCCTTCAACAATTCAGTATCCCTGATTCATACGATTTAATTAGATGTGCCTGTAAGTTCTCTTTGTGCCAAGCAGTACCAGGCTCAGGCAAGACTCCACATGATTTGAGAAAGAAGTACAAAAATTTGGCTTTTTTAATGTTCCAATAAAACTAGAGATTATTGGTAATGGAGCAGTAGGTGATGTTTTATATACATCCCATGTTCAGTTATTTTATTGTACACAACACTGATACCTGGATATACAATATACAATATACAATGCATTCTAGCCAGCTTCAAGTTCAGAGAATCGCTGTAGTTGCTGCTAATGATCTGGTCTCACAGAGTCTTTGATGCCTCTATTTTTCCTGGCGTATGTCTTGGGAAACGGAGTACCCCCTGAGAGCCTCATCCCCCGAGACAGCACGTCGGGTTTGGGGCTACAACACTCCAAGGCACCACAGGAGGTCAACTATACCTTTTAAGGTTGTTCTCTTCTGAAGTGAGAACATTTTCTTTTCATTCTCGTTGAAAATCAGGCTCTCAAATTATCAATTTTGTCTCTTTTGTGTTAGAAAATAAAGCCTTGTGAGGAAGGATTCAGCGCTCTGCAGTCGAGTGGGATTGAAACAACCAATTCTGATATCTGTGAATCACCTCTGAGCCCAAACTGTGATGTTATAGTGCATCTGGGGATCAAATACTGCAGAAACTCTCTCTTTTAAACAAAAGGGGAGGGGAAAAAAAAAAAAAGGCTGCAGATAAAGTACCAGATGTAGGATTTTGGACTATCAGAGAAGAGAATGGATGGCTTGGTTTTAGCATGTAATACTAATCACTCAGTTGAAATCATTTCAGCAGCTGAGTAAATAGGCTTACGGAAAAGGCATTTATGGGAGCATTTGTGTTCCAGGATCCTCCCTCTGTCCTAGTCCTCCTGTTTGTTTGTTTTTCTGTCTCTTTGGTGTTGAAGCGTCTCAGTTAACAGGTTTATTAGGTAGTGATGACGATGTCAAATGTGCAGCTAGGCAATCCACATGGCCCCTCGACTGCACCGCAGCCACACGGGCTGCGCAAATGGAGTGCAAGTTCAACAGCCTGTCCATGAACAATGGGCCTCTCTGCAGCAGTGGGGCTGTTCAGCTGCGTGCTTGGCTCGCCGCCACCCAAAGCCATGACCACTCCAGCACAAGCTCAGCCCGTACCACACACACACATATGTGCATCTTGTCGACTTTTCCTTCTGCTCCGGTGCAATTCCCATCAGCAGCACCCAGCTCGCTGCCCACGCCTCTCCCAGCAAGCAGCTCGGGCCCGTCCCAGACGACGTTCCTGATCCGTGTTTTCCAAGGTGTCACGGAGAGGCACTTTGAGGGTATAAAATAACTAAAGTCTAAAGAAAAAGGGAGTTCAAGGCGTGGTTCC
>NW_009614574.1:24712-64320 GCF_000690535.1 Cariama cristata | reverse complement strand
CCTTTGACTAGTTCGGGTCAGCTGTCCTGCCCGTGCTCCCTACCAGCTTCTTCTGCACCTGCTTGCTGGCAGAGCATGGGGAATAGAAAAGTCCTTGACTTAGAGTAAGCACTACCTAGCAACAACTACAACGTCAGTGTGTTATCAACATTATTCTCATACTAAATCCAAAACACAGCACTGTACCAGCTACTAGGAAGAAATTAACTATCCCAACAGAAACCAGAACAGTGACCTTTTTGTTCTTCCTTAAGGCTGATAAGAAGGCAGTAAGTCACACTTTGAATGACCTGGATTTTGGTATTCCTGAAGTGGGAGTGATGACAAAATTATGGTAGAAATGGTCAGTTCAAGGGAAGTGCAAACTGTAGTAGGAGAGCATGTGGAGGGTATTGCAGGGTTGATTCTAAGCAGATCGATCTTTCTTTCCTGAAGAAACCTTTGGGACAATTTGCAGTGGTCTTTTAGTATTTTCAAGGGTTTATTAGTATGAGAAAAACTCTCATCAGGATCAAATGTTATCAAGGGAACAATTTCATGGCACTGATGACCAGTCCCACCGGAGACCAACAGCTCAGACACCACACCTGCCTGTTTCATTCTGAAAAATTTGCCCAACTATTATCAGTGTGGTTTTACTCCCAGGGAAATAATGCAAAATAAGGGCACCTGGGAAAACTAGCTCATTCATTCTACCCTGTTAAAAGTTAGAATTAATCAGGAAGGAAATTCTTAAAGGTGTTCTTTCTCTCTCCCATTGGATTCAGACAGTGAGAAGTAAATTAAACAACAGGAGGAAGATGATGAATCAGCCTCAGAGTATGAATAATTCGGGGACCAAGGAGCTCCCACAAAAGAAAACACAATTCTCATTTTCACAATTCATCCTTCGTTTTCAAATACCCATCATCATCTACTGCCAAGATGCCAAGATTAAAATCTGTTTCTCTATTTGTCTTCTCACATTTCAAGTGAATTCAGAGGGATCACTGGTCCCAGACTGAAGTGCATTACTCTCAGAGCACAAAAAACAACATGAGAGTTTGCAGGGAAGATCAGTGTGAAGGCATTCATGAAATCATATTTTTTCTGACAGTGAAGGACAAGGAAGGAGAGAAAAGGTATCCTTTCCTCAGAGTCTTTTAAAGAGTCTTCCTCCTGTTTTATTTATTCTGCAATCCTTGTTTCTTTCTCAGTTTCATCCCTTTCTCTTTTTTTTGCATCACAAATACAAAAAAGTATTCTGACTGCAAAGGGTAAGCAAGGAATATTGCTCTGACATTAAACTGCTCTGGGGTAGTCAGAATCTGGTTCCCATTTCTGCCACATTTCATGTATGATCTCTCAAGATCCCACAGATCATCTATGCCTGGGTTGCACACTTGTGATAAGAGCTGTCTTGTCTATTGAGTTTGCAAGCTCTCTATAGCCAAGGCCACCCTCTCACTTTGTGTCCTTACCAGTAGACCCAGCCTCCTACAACATCCCAGTTCTGTAAACTTAGGCACCTAGATATTTCTGTATTGTACACTGTAACAATGGCACCACCTTTCTTCTAGAAGATCTCGGTAGATCTTGACCCCAGTATAACATCTACATAGGGAAACTCCTTATATAATGGGTTTGGTGATCTAAACATCAATGACCTGGCACCACGACGAGCAGAGACTTTTGTACCCAACTGATATAGAAAAGCCCAACAACACAAAGTTACACAAATCTACTGTGTATAGACTAGCCAGAGGCACTGAAGCAGATGGAGAAAGGTGAGAAGGAGAAAGGTGGCCACAAGTGCCAACTGGTTCTAACATCCCTCAGTCCTGGTGGTGAACCATTTTGGACAAATGACTCCAGGCCTCCATAGTTGCAGTTCCGGCAAATCCCTGGAGTTTGCCCATCTAGTTGTAAAGCATGGGATCTCCCTGTTCAGATCGCCTCGCCTTAGCACTGGCATTGCACCAAATGCATGGATCTAAGCTCATGCCCCATCAACTCAACTGGGGTCATCAGCTTGAAGCTGCATTTGTCGCTACCAAACGATTGCTGACAATGTGTAGACTTTGATACCCTGAAACGGCAAAAGTCTTGGCATTAGCAGATTCCTGCCCAGCGGTGAGGCTTTATAGGAAAGGGTATGTGTGTCTTAAATGATATTAAAAGCTGCACCTTGGTTATCGTCTTTTTCACTACCATTAAAAGTCAAATATGGCTTTCTTTTTTTGCATATTGGTTGGAGGAATGATTACATAAACATACCTGTGTGTATGCAGGGCAGATTATAAGTGTAAATGTGTAAGCATAAATGTAGATGGGCATGTGGATTAACTGTATCCTAAATACTGCAGAGGTACATGTATGTTCACGTGTGCGTATTTATGTGCAGAATACAAAGCAGACTAATGCTTCATATCCACTCAAATGATAGTACCTAACTATTGATACATATAGTCACAACAGAAATACCTGCAACAAAGTAAAAATCCAATGGTTTTCAGATCAATGGGACTGTTGTTAAAAATGCTTATAAGCCTGTAACATTACTTCTGATTTACTGTGATCCTATAACTGTACAAAAGAATTGGAAAACGGTGAATTTTACTACATATAACGAGTATGAGCCTATAAAGATAAACCACAACTCTCGTGTAATTCTCTGTGTGTGAAAAATGCCAGTATTTTGTTTTTATTTAAAAAGATACCAACTGTTATTATGTAAAATACATTAAAAAAAGAACAACCATTTCCCCTTATTTATTTTGTTTTTCTTTAAAAAGTTGCTTTCCAGCCTGGAAAGCGTTCTAACAATAAAAGTATGAACAAGATACAAATCATTTCAAAACGGGCTGAGACTCCCGGGAACAAAAAAAGAACGTGTATAATTAAAGACTACATCATAATGCCTCCGAAAAGAACTGATTGAAACATTTTTCATATGATTTCATTGTGCCGAGGCCAAAACATTTCACAGAAGTATAAGTGTTGAAAAGGATGTTTTTAACAGGAAAATTTTTTAGTCCAGATTCTCAACTCAGAAATTACCGAAGTAAGAGACTAGCTCACATTTTTAGTACTACAACCATTGCCAGTTGAGGCTTTAGCTTCACTCTCTCCATTTCAGAGAGAACTACCAGGAGATGCTCAGCCCTGAAGGAAGGAGTCAATGGCTCCCAGCCAGGGTCATCACAATTTAGTTGACACACTAATCACTTTGAAAACTCCCAAGACAAAAGGTCTCGAGTTTTATAAGCCTTTTCCAAATGTTTTTGAAGTACAGTTTTGCATCTCAGGGTAGCCCAGCACAATCCTGCTGCTATAAAAGCACTGCAGAAGTTCAACACTGGAATGAAAAGAGGATTTGGAAAATCAAATGTTGTCAAGAAATGGAACTGTTGCCTTCTTTCAGCTTTGAAGCTAAACTAAAGCCTTTCTCATCTGTTAATTTTTCAAGATAATTTGAACCCCCAACTTTCTTGTAGAAAGAAGCATATTCTTTCCCTTCCTCAATATATCAATAAATATTATTCTGAAATCTGTATCTTCATGCTTGAGTTTTAACAGAACTTGTTGACCTTCCCTGAAATTCAATGTCACGATTTTTAGAATTTTTTCCTGATTCATTATATAGAAGGAAAGACTCAGGTATTCCTGATTCGTAGAAGGAATATGTCCTGTGCTTCTGAGGTGTTTAATCAGCATTGCCTAGGAAACATTGCAACTCTGCTCTTTGGAGCTGTCACAGGGTACCTCAGATACATTCTTAATAAGAGAATGAGAGCTATGCAGTCAAGTTTAAACCTGCATCCCTCCTGGAAGGCCAGCCTGTCTACGTCTGTGGTGTAGCACTATCCAGAGACACTCCTGGCATCCCATGCACTGTCCAGCCCTGGCTGTGTGACAGCTGTGCCTATGGCTTGTGGGGTCTCAGCAGAGATCGGGTGTGGGGTGACACAGCTCTTTTGCTTTCTAGACTAGACCTAGGTGAGTTAGAAGTAGGTTTACATATGGTCAGTGCTCATATATTGCCTCATAATATCTTCATGGAAGAGCAGCAGCTCCAAATGTGCATGGTTGTATTGCTCATATTAGAAAACAGGCATGGGAAAAAAGCCTCTGACTCGTAGCCAAGAATCCCAGTGAGATTCCCTAGGTCAGGAAGGGCATCTCAAAGGTTTCTGGGGACCTGTAGGAGCAAACAGCCATGACGTGGCAAGACTGCTACTGCACCATGATATAAGAAGAACTTCTTGTACTTGTGAGCAACCTCAGCTAGACTTAGAGACTGTTACAAAAATAAATGAATAAATGAACAAATGGCCCACCGAACTGACAATATAAATGAATAGCAGGAGGAAAAACTTTTCTTCTTGTTACCCATCCATAGATCACATACAAAAGAAAAGATCCTGAAGGAATAACTAGACACACAGAGACCAACTTCAAGCCCCTGACATAAGCCTAAGAACAAAATACATCTCCTATTTGTCTCAGTCAAGAACTCCAAAGACTGCAATAGCTGTTGCGGAGAAACTATCCTACATTTAAAAGGTGGAATTTACAGAAGGAAAACAAGCATTTCCTCCTGGATTTGACCAGATGCTGCATACAGGGCTTTGTGACAAAACAGAAGACCATCCCGCACAGTGCAGAGGTAGGAATGCGTGGTGCAGCCTCATTTAACAAAGCATTTCTGACACATCTTTACTTACAGGAGAAATTTTGTAAACACGTATACCTGGGGAAAGACAACTGAATTACAGGATGGCAGGAAGAGATACATGGCATAGCAATGTACCAAGGGCAAGGAACTTTTGCTGCAAAATATGACAATAGCACACCGTGGACTCACTGGAAAGACTAAGAACAAGTTATTCAAGATAGAATTGGCTGTGTGCTGATGTTCAACAGCTTCAATCCAGCATGCAGCTTAGGAAGCAAGGCAGTAATAACATCCACCTTCGACAGGTCGTTACTGCTTTGTGTTCAGCTGAAGCATTAGAAAAAGATGGAATATCTTGAGCACAGCAAGTGGACAGGTTAACACCCCCAGAGATCACAAAGCCAAATCGTATTTCAGCTGATACCGAGCTGGGGGAGATGACCCTGTTTGAAGAGGACCATCAGTGAAAATTAAAGAAATTGCTTTGCAGACGGACTTGACAGGTAGCCCAATTTTTCGGATTAAATGTTGGGTTATTACTAGTGATTCATCAAAGACTGTTCCAAGGTAGTAGCACTACTTTTCATATTAACTGTCATAATATCAAAGAAAGAGGGACAGAGGTCAGAAGGGAATACAACAGCCATTTCTCTGGACATGGAATACCAAGACGCTTCTGGAGGACTAAAACAAGGCCACACCGCAGCTGAGATCCGGAAATCAGACTGGGACACGCATGTGGAGAAAACCAAAGTCCACAAGTAGGAGAGCAAAAATGTAACTGCCTATGCTTTCCGTAGCTTTCAGGTGGGAAAAGTGGATCCCATCTGGGACTGCTGGCTTTTACTGGGCAGAAGTAGAGACTAAAGAAGAGAGATTGCCTTGCGTTGCACCACACCGTGTTCAAAGAAGGAGCTGGTTTCGTTCAAAGAAGAGAAGCGTTGCCATTGCAGTGGTGAGGACAGGCCAGGTACAGAAACCAAACTGGTCGTTCAGAAGAGCATGGTTAAGCACGACATCGGCTTGTTTGCCAGGAACGAGAAGAGCATATCCTCATGTCCAGAAGTCCTAGTGTGCACTTTGTTCACACTTTGCCGGACATTGCCCAGCACAATTAAATATTAGTGAATACGTGCTGGTTTGTGGCCCAGGCACACCCTTTATCTTTTCTTGTCTGGTGTATTTGGGCACGTCCGATCTATCAGACTGTCTTGGTAGTGAATTCATGCTATACTGAACAAAGGGACTTCATACCCCCTCTTTTAATGATTTCTCTCTGTCTCCTCTCTCTCCCCTTTCTTCCACTGCCATTTTTCCTCCTCTTTCCTCACTGTTCTCACTCATTAAAGTGCCATTTTATTACTGCAAAGGCGTTTGCAAATATATGGCCACTAAATGGTGACTTGAAAACAGCAACGTTGGAAGAATTCTGTAAGAGCGGGGGGATCTTCAGTCACAGAAAGCTGTTCCCTCTGGGCTTCAGCCTGGTCTCTTGAGACCTCTCCTCTTGGCTCTCTCAGTGTCATTATCTCTGCGGAGCAGTTTCTCTCTGACAGATCTTTTAGGCAAAGGCCAGGATTTTTAATTGCATTCTGAAACGAAGGATGCATCCCAATGCTGTAACTGTCTCTTTGTTTAACAGTCAGGCAGCTATATGCTGGATTTTCTGTGCAGCTTTCATGCTCTTGGAGATTTTTCCTGCATAAAAACTTAACAGCAGACTTTACTTGGTCTTGAAGGTTCACAGGCACTGTTGCTGCAGATTTTATGCTATTTGTAGTTGCCTTATTTGGTTTGGACAGCATGAATTAAATGCCTATACTAATTACCGTAAGACAGCCGCAACAGCTGATTTGTCAAATCTATGCATGAAAAAATTATGCTTTGAAATTAAATTTGCGAATACTGTAGCTTGATAAAAATGAAATGTGTCTGAAAATCATTTAATTTTGGGACACAAAGAAATATAAAATTTTAAATTATTTCCTTTTAACCATTAACGTCAACCGTATTGATATTAGTCTTTCAAATCACACTTTAGAGGGGGAGAAGGGTATTTTTAATGTATTTCTTTAGCTTCCTAATAAATTGAAGTGTTTTCTGCAAGATTTTGCCACACAGTATGCTGGCTGCACTACTAATTAAAAGCTGGTAGTTTCTAAATTAACTTGTGAGTACCTACAGTGATGGAAATTGCCTCCTTAACAGTATTATTTACTGACAAAGCAGGTGATGACCTGCTTGTATCTGCAGAACAAGTTCATTAGTTTGTCCTAATAGCTGCTGCAGATAAACACTCTGATACTTCACTATCATGCTGCTACAGAAGAATGAGCTAATAAAAAAAAGAAAAAACCAAAACATAGAAGAAAATACAAAAAAAACCCCCCAGCTTTCCAGCTAACTGGGGCTTCTAGTACGGCCAGTGTGACTCATTCTTGGGCAATAGATGCATACCTGACAGCTGCCATTAATAACTATTAGAGCACTGTTTAAGCTCCAGGGCGAGACATGTTTCAATGTTCTAAAAATAAGATATGATCATTCTGCAAGAGTAATAGTTTAGGCAGCAGTGGTTTCAACCCTGTTGGTCTGACTTTTCAAACTGACATCATTTAATCTAAATGTTCTGTCCTGCCAGGTCTCCTTTTGGGTACGCAGTATGATGAAAGAGCTCAGAAGTCATTAATACAAATGTTTCTATAGAAAGTATTGATCAGGTATACCTGGGAGTGACGGTCCCTTACATCACCTGCTGGGAAGACAAACATAAATCCTAGGCCAGTGAACTCATCAACACACCTCACGCTACCAAAAGACTGGATGACAACACCAGTGCACTGGAAAACAAAGCTTTACCACTAAATTGAAAGGAGATGCATTTGCCTCTTTCTGAATGCTGCCACATCCTCTGGTAAACAGAAATGACTTCAGAGGAATTTCAAAATCGTTTTTGAGAATCCTCTTCAACTTTGTTTTTGGTTTTACTGGAATTTACAAATATAGTTTGATGACTGAGACTCTCTAAAAGACCTTCCCACATTGTGTCCTTGGTTTGGTTTACATAAGCTGATGCTGGGTACTACTTCTTTATAACTGATTTAGTTTTAGGGACAGTCAAACTTTATTCTCCCATCAATTTTGATAGTGTATAGTCTGTTTATATGTACAGATAATTTGACTTAGAAGCTTCCTGGTCTAACGCATTTAGGACACATTTGTTTGCCAAATGATATTGGCTCTTCCCATGACTCTGTTTACGAGTAAGACTGCATTAGATAGGAAAAAGATTAGAAGGATTCACAATGTTCCTCTCTTTATTTAATATCAGCATCTTTCCCAGACATTGGGTTTTTGGCTATTTCCGGAGAGGGTTTTTTGGGTGTCAATCCCCATGTTAAACTATTTGAACAATGAGCAGAAAACAGTGCAGGAAATTAAACCAGCTGACACGACTTCCAGTCATGATCAAAAGCATTTTCTCCTGAGTTAAAATAAAGGGAGATACTAGGAAGTATTTTGTGTAAGGTGTCTTCATCCCCACTAGTAAGGTTTTGAAGTGTCGACTAGCAAAAGTCTTTTCAAAGCCATGAACCTAAGTAATTTCATTTGCTGTTGATTATGTAACTGGAAAAATCTTACGACTTCTTGGTATAACGCTACCCTAGACACCAAATTAACTCCCTTCATTTAGCTTGCTTCCTCCTTCTGTTATTTCCAGCGTGGTGCTTAAGATTTGCCTACACAGCACTCTGCAGTGCTGTGTCATCATACCTGAAGGAGGTCAGCTCTGCACATACAGGATTCTCCAGGGTCTTGCGAGTTGCTTCTAAACCATTGGAAAGAGGATCTGTTTGAGGAATTTTAACTTCTTCCCCTTCCTTCTGCTCAACGTCTTGCACTTGGTGGATCATCGCAGCCTTTCCAGTAGTCTCCAGACCACGACTTAAGAAACTCTAGGGCTTGAAGTCTTAGGATACATCTAAAACATAATACAGGCAGCTGTACTTTGAGGTGCTCCATGGAGCTTCAGCCACCCAGATGTCTAGACCAGGAATTGGTCTTGGAACATCAAAGCTCCTTTCTAATTTATTTGTTGGGCTTTTATTCCCATGACTGAGAGCAGACAGGGATGCTACATGCCGTGCACTGGGATCTGATCCCAACCTAGCTAGACCCAATGTGTGTATCCAAATTCAGGGAGTTAAAATAACTCTTGAGACACCTCAGTCTGGCCTGAGGTGTCCTGTTTCCTCTTATGGCCGTTCCTTCATGTTAGTAGGATGAAGAAAAAAGTTTACACACTGTGTGGTAAATGGTCATACTGAAAACATCAGACTGCCAGTCTGCCACATGTGTTCATCCACAACTCAGAAATCTACGTCTTTAAGAACTTACAGCAGGCTGGTTGGGTTTTTTGGTTTTTGGTTTGTTTTTGTTTGTTTGTTTGTTTGGGTTTGGTTTGTTTGCTTCATTTTTTGTGTTTTGGGTTTTTTTTGTCTTTTTGTTGTTGTTGTTTTTGTTTGGGTTTTTTTGGGTGGTTTGTTTTTCTTTTTAATTTTTATTTTTGCCCTGCATTTTTTCTGCTGGCTGAGAGAAACGTGACTTCCTTCCAAGACAAGCTACTTGGAATTGCTGATCAGAAATCTTTGTTTTGCTGCTGAGGCCAAATTTTCAGCTGGGTCTGTGCCACCCTCCACAGTGAAGCATTGGCTCTCCATAGCCAGAGTCCTGTGGAGAAGCCATGGAGAACAAGAATCCCCAGCATTTCTCTATCTACAGTACGGCTTGCAAGGGAATTATGTAAGTTATGCTTTTATTATTTTCTGTGGTTTAACATGACATGAGACCAAAGGTAGACTGTTCTTCTTGTCCCATATGTGCAAGATGATATTGCCATCTTTATTACTTTGGAACTTCAGGGATTAAAGCTATTTGGAATATAAGAAGCAGCAACAAGTGACTCTTTAATTAATCCCTGGTTATCACAACAGCTGACAGAAAGGGAAAGAACATTATGTTCTCACACAGAAAAAAAAAAACAAAAAACAAAAAAACAAAAAAATCTTTTAGCTTCATTGTTTCCTGCTTACCTTGGAGACTAAAGAAGAGTTAAAACCCCTGTGAAATGACTGCAGTGAAAGAAAGCTCTGATTGTCTCCAATGCTGATTCACAGCCTTTGCAAGATTCTAATCAAGAGTGAAATTAACAGTGTAAAAGTAAGACAATGTTCTTTGTATTTTTTTAATTAATCTCTTCAGAACCCTTCAAAAAGTTCCTATGGAGTGCTCACTAGGGTGTATGTTATTCGCAAGCACAAAATGGATAGAAAACACCGCTCAGCTATTTAGGCCACACACAGCAGATAACGGTTCAACAAGCTCTAATTAGAGAGAATCTTGTCATTTCCACCTTTGCCTTTCCAAAATCAGAAGTATTAAGAAAGTACACGGAAGAAATAGCTTTGGCTCTGGACATGAGTTTATGATACATCATATTAAAATTCTGAGCTAAAATGAATGACATATGTCTAAGATACGTGGGAAAAAGTTAAATTTGTATGGCCTGAATTAGATGCAGGTACACTTCTTTGAATTTTATTTATTTATAGTTAGATTGCTATTTGTATGCTTTTTCTTATGCTTATCAGTCCACCTGAGGTATACGTTTAATCTGAAGAAACACCAACTTCAATGGAAGGAAATTAAACAAGGGCTGTAAAACACAATTCTCCTTGTATCTACAATCCCCTCCATTTCACCAAATAGCTCATCAACAGCAAAATGTGTTATACCACGCTTTCCAGCTCTTGTTGTCAGAGGAGGTGACAAGGTGACAACGGCAGAGCTCAGAGGGCTGGCAAGGAGCAGGAGGAAGAGGGGAATTCATTTGCAGGATACTGCTCTAAGACAGAACAGACAAGGATACAGGAGCATCCCAAGTTTTTGTAGTTTTAACAAACTCAGCTTTCAGTTGTGTCCAGGAGAAAGATGTGCAAGCATTTTTCTCCAGCTAAAAACCATATATTTTTAAAGTCTCAGTCCTGCTACATTCATGATGCAATGATGAAGCTAGTTTCTCCATAAAAAAAAAGAATAAAACCCTTCATTCTTACAGACTTGAAAAGAAAATTAGGATGGGTATTAAGAAGAGTTAAAATGATGATCAGAAATAGAGAGGATCTTTCTGAGGGCCACGATTAGAATAGACAAATAAAGTGGGGGATAGCAGTACTCCTGTAGATGCTAACTTTATGAACTTTGTTTAATAAAAGAGACCTTAGAGAGGCTTCAAGAGGAATATTTAGAGTTCCAACTGTAATTGACTGTGTCATGTTCCATTGCAGGATGGTGTTGGGTAAATAGCACAAAGAAAAGAGAAGCCATTTAAAATTGATTTTTTTTAATCGACTGAAAACCCAGGCTTGTGGGGACACTATCTCTAATTCTATCATCAGTAAAGCTAGTTTAACAGACCATTGCTTCCAGAATGAGACAGTGGCCCACCAGGGAACACAAGAGTGATATGCAGTTCCCTTCAGGTGTTTTTTTAAGGTGTCAGGTTCATTTTGATATATCTGGAAATCCAGATCTGTTCTAAGCCTTTTCCTGATGAATTCCTGTAATCTCACCACACAGGCTTTGGGCTAAAAACCACCAAAATTCAGAAGCAAAAAAATTTCATGCCGAAAAATCTTTAAATAAAAAAAACCTATCTTCTTTGATTTGAAACTTCTATTTACTTTAAGAAGTTAAAAACCCTTCAAGTTAAAAAAAAGACCTCACTGCAAAATGCATTAACACTCCATTTCATGTAAAATGCTTTCACAATATTTTTAAGTAAATCATATTTCAGCACAACCTGACTTTTTTCCTTTTCAAAACAAGCAAGGAACTGGACTCAGGTTTTTGTGCTGCCTTAGCCCACTTCTACTTACTTTGCTCTGCTTTTGCTTCAGTCATTTTTTTATTGTCTCTTACAGACACATGTCTTCTACCAAAAAATGATACCTATATAGCTATGTCTGTCAGTCTGTCTTGCTCCTACCTCTGCCCTGCCCGTTTCCAACCCTTTGGATGCTTTCAGCCACGCTTGGCAGAATGAAAGCGGTACAGAAGACAACTGCCTCGCTGGAGGCAAGGTGACCTGAGGCCTTGGTGAGGTCTCTGGTACGCAGATATCACAGTGTGATGCCTCACCTCGTCAGGCATCAACAGTCCACATGAAACAAAAACCTTTATGGATGTCCTGAATACTGAAAAAAGGTTTGCGTAAGGCTTGTGAACTTCCAGGTTAAGGCTGTGAAGACAGGCTGTCTCTACACTGTAGGGTACGGGAACAAGGGTGACTTGCATGGTCCTGAGCTGTGTCCTGGCTTCCTGGTGGGGTGAGAAGTGGTGGGCAGGCCGATGTCTGTTGTGCCATCAGCCTGTAGCTGGAGATGATAAGAGGTGAGGCACAGATCTGTAACTGTGCTGCCTGCAAAAGATTAATTTCTCTAAGGCTTCTTGGGCAGTGCGGACCACTTCTTAAGGCACGTCCTTCGCTTCCATTCTCCTTTTCAGCTTTTTAGTACAGCAGCTTCTCTGTAGACCAAAATGGAGTGAATGGCTTCCAGAGAGAACAGTAATGCCCTTGCCTTTGATTAACTGCTTGGGAGGTACATCATGCTTAACAAAGACCGAGCAATATTTGAGTCACATGTTTATTAAACCTTCTTCATCAACGGGAATTGAGACCGCTTATTACCTTGATGTCCATACTTGCACAGTTCTTCAGTCCTGGTGTCTTGTGGAAGTCAGGCAGGTCTGTATACTTAGTATAACAGTGACCACTTTTCCTAGCAGGAAAGGGTATGACTTTCCACACTCTCTGCCCTCCACCCTGCCAAACCACCCAGATCCTGTTAGTGCAGGTGGAAGTAACCCTCTTCAATGGTGACGGAGGGATGCTTCAAGTACATCCAGCAGCAGCAGCCACTCGTTTGGCACTTGTTGGTTTTGTGCTAACTCAAAAATAAAGAAAGAATTGTTGCATACAGGTTACATACAACCTTTTCAAAAGAGCAGTCTTATTCTTGAACTTTCCAAATTAAGTAGGAAAGCTTCACGTTGGCATGAAGACTGAGTCATACTGCATGCAAACAGGAAACAACAGGAGGCTGGTCCCTTAGAAACTGTCTCAAAATATCATTTCAAATAAACAGCCAGGCTAGGCAGCGGTGTCTAAAATTTTCCTTACGTAATCCTATTTTTCAACAATTTTAATCAACAAACATATGGGCTAAACATTAGGTCATTACCTTAGTGAAAATTTTACTTCTGATGTTTGCAAAATCTGGAGCCTGAAAAACATTCACTTTTCTGGTCCTAGAATGTTTTAGAAAAGTTCTAAAGATAACTTGACATTTACTTTTGTGTTCAAGTCTGACAGGGATTGGATTTTGAATCAATTACAGTAGGAACCATATTGAGAGGTAAATCAAAAAATCTTGCTTTTTTCAGATCCTATGTAGATGACAATACAGTACAAAAAACTGGAAGACTTACTTTTCAGCTGTGTTACTGAAAAATATTTACATTAATGTATTTCACCAGGTGAACTCTGGCATGAATATCACTAAGAGGATGTTAGTCCAAGCCAAATAATTCATACTATTTGCTCATAATGTACCTCCTTTCACTTACTCCTCACCAAGGAAGTGGCATAATCCATCAGAGAGTACTTAACACTGAAGTCTTAATGGAGACAGCACAATATCTAGAAAATGTATGCTAGCTTATACAGAACATTTCCCTGACACAAATATACAGAGCATGAGCATCTGCAAGTGAACAATTAAGAGTGAGTAATTTCATTCATGTCATGTTTTGCTTCTCCCATGGCAAGCAAATTACCATGAGATTATTGGCAAAGTATCCTTTGAATAAGGAATTGATTTTATAGTCTTGTAATTTGTTATCTTGACCTTTACAGGTATTTTTGCAAATTTTATTGCAGGCAGTGTCAAGGTTCAGTAGTTTATGTAAATTATACTGAGGTTAATGAGGCATGAAGGATTGTATGGCAGTGAGGAGTTGGCTGGATACTTTAGCAGTTCATCTCTGGACTTTCTGTTGTTTGCAATAACAAAATGGCACATTTCAGGGGAGGCTTAAAGAAATTTCATCAGGGTTTGATATGCTAATTGCATATTTTTTAACATACATTCTTTATATGTACAAAACTTCTTTAAATGAATACTAAATGATATTCGTAATAAAGACAAAATAATCAATTGATGTAAGTATTTCTCAGTTGATCTGAGATCAGAGAGGTTTTTCTTACTTCCTTGTATCCTTTCTTCCATATGTCAGGAATTTTTTGTGCTACTATTTCAGTTGCAAAATTCTTACATTAATGTAATTGTTCAGGTCATAGCTTTATGCAAACCCAGTTTTCTGTCCCTAGTATATGACTGTATGTGCTCCTGCTTCCATCGTCCCCTAATGTTACATTTATTTCTCCCTCTTCTTTCCAAGTTTTCTTTCTCCAATATTCCCACACTCAAAAAAAAAAAAAAAAATGCTCTCCAAGATCCAATGCTATACAATGCTAATCTGAGTTCATCTGGATTTTGAACAAAATTAATGTATAAAGGTAAAGATTTATCTGGACCAGATATTGAACTAAGTCCTTCACTGGAGTCAAGGGAGCCAGGCTGAGTTATCCCAGTGACTGTCTCATTCTTAGCTTGATTTTTCTAATCCCTCTAGAAAATTTCAATACTGGCAGGAGTTGAGACAGGCTTTCTGGAAAACTGTCTCCCTATGAGTGTGAAAATCACATATTCAATGAAAAGCAAACTTTGTTCTTAACTGTGAATTAATTATCACAACCACGTAATAAAAACAGAAATGCAGCTAATTATGAAATTAAAAGAGTTTCAATTGTGCCAGAATCAATACAATGTCAAAGTGACCGAGAACAATAAATACACATGCTGTTGCATAAAAAACAAGTGCAAAGGGGTCTCTACATCTAGTGAAAAAACTTCAGTGTTAAATCTAATGACATATTTAAATTCCTAGAAAAACTAGTACCACGTTTTTTCTGGATCACCACTCATGTAGATTTGTTATTAGACTTGGAAAAGCATTCCTCTTTTTTTTAGCTACACATTATTTTCACTGACATTCTTTAGACTAGAGGTTATGTTAGTGCTGGCATTATTTATAAAATTGTTGCTTATATTGAAATCTGACTTTCATAGATTTCTATATTGGATATTTGGAATAGTTTTGTTTTTTTTTTTTTTAATTAATCATCACTACATTGTAATATGGTTTATTGTTACCAGTTACTCATGCTTTATTTTCACTATGAAAACTGACTTCCACAAGTGATGTTCCCAAACACAGACCTGAACCTGTACTCAGGACCAGCTTCTCCTAATGTCTCCATCACTTGCACCCCAACACATGTGTTGATGCAACCTGCTGCTGAGCTCTGAAGCACCCTCATACAAAAAGCATAAACTTACCTGGCAAATCAGTTTAGGGCCAAGACCTTTCTGCTATCCAGACAGCAAGATCTGTCCAGGGGTGAGATGTCTGCAAGCCAGGGCTCAGATGATGTAGGCTGGGTTCCTTGGAGGTGCTGTGTTCATGGTTTGGCTTTGAGCTACAGAATACCTAAGAAAAAGTACAGGACGTGGTATTTATCATGAGAAAATGAATGTTTGGGCCCATACTTCAGCTAACACAAGAGACTTTGCCAGCAGGATGAGTACAGGTATTTGTCATAATGACCATACAAGTGGTTACTAGTAACAAATTTAATGCATTGAGAAGCTTGGGGGATGCATTAGAGCAGTGGCTTAATGCAAAGAGTTCCGACAGTATAGATATTACTTTTTAAATTAGTCAGCAAGATTGATTGCCATAGTGAAAATAGATTCGATCAAAGGTTTGCTTTAAGGGGGGCTTAATGCAAAGAGTTCCGACAGTATAGGCACTACTTTTTAAATTGGTCAGCAAGATTGATTGCCATAGTGAATATAGATTCGATCAAAGGTTTGCTTTAATGGATGTTAAATCACTCCTTTGAAAGTATATGTGATCCTTGCTTTTCCAGGTAAAGTAACAGGTATAGCAAGTTGAGACAGAAGAAAATCAGACGAAAAAATATTATCTGGACTTTACAGCAGTTTTGATAATGTGCTTCAGTAGGGACTATTGGGGAAATGAAATACTCATGTGGTGACAGGTAAAGGTCTGTCCAGAGAGGAAACTGGGAACATGGTAAGCAAAGATACCTCGCTTTCCGTGCATCAGTGAGTGACACTGCAATGGCGTTAGTCAAATGGATGTGGCATTGACTAGGAAAAATGGCTAGCCATAAAGAAGTCAACTTTTCTTCCTACAGATAAGTTATTTATCGTTAGGATGTTGAAGAAGTAAGAAATGACCCAACAAAGTTAGATAATTTGGTAAACATGACAGCAGACTAAATTGACAGGATAAAAGCATGGTAATGTGCACTGGGACTAGTAATTTACAGTTCTCGTATTTGTCAATGGTGTCTAAATTAACTGTGATCACACAGGACAAAGACTTAGGCATGACTATGGACGTCTTAGTGAAATCATCTGCTACAAATTAAAGGACCTCTTGGCCTCTTTCAGGGAAAGGCACAGGATTGCATGAGCTCTTTATGAAAGAGTTACTTACATCTACTTTGTGCATTGGGACATTGCCGGTTTAATCACCTCAGACTTTCATCTGACGCACGGTGTGGGCGTCTGAGCAAATGTGTGGAGGGAGGGGGTGTTCAGGGTATTGCTGTCTGCAGCCAGATCTGCAGTCGTCGTTGCTTTTACCAGCTTGTTTCTTCCCACTGGCAGCTCCAGATCCCACAGCTGGACTAAGTATTTCACAGTGTCATTGTGGTGATAACGTCCGTGAGAATTTGTGACTGTGTTGAAACAATCATGTAGGCTTCCCATCAGAGCAGATCTTGACATCTCGTGGAAACATTGACAGATAAAGACAGAGGCATAGCTACAGCAACATCTGTAACAAACGATGAGTCAGAATTCTCTTGCAATATTGCCAGTATAACACGAAATAATAAAAAACAGTAGTGTTCATGCTATCTGTCACTCAAACAAGGTTCCTTAACACCTTCTGGCTACTTCTGCAGAGAAGTGGGCTTTCCAGTATTAGGAGATACTTGTCAGAAGTTCTAAAGAGCAGAGGTGCAAATCTGCTGTATTTTGGATGTTCACTGAGACACTTTCTCTCAAATTTCCACTTCACACCGCACACTTGTTATCATTTTGGGACCTCTCTATCATAACCAGACATGCAATTATAAAAAAGGAAGATGAGAACGCATTTTTCAGAAGATTTACTTGGAACCAGCAGACAAAGGGCCTGACAGAGTCCTACAGCAGTCCCTGATTCTGCTCTGATCTGGGCAAGTAAAAATCAAAGTGTGGGAGCCTTTAAGTAAGTTGAGAATAAGGCTGCAAGGGTTCTCATTCCCCAGTGAACCAAACCTTGGTATTTTTTACCAGCACCTTCATAACCAGTGTCTCCTCCAGAGGCGGTGAGAACGGAGGAGGCGCAATCGTTCTTCTGCCAACTTTATGTTGCTCGGATCTCCTGCCTTTACAGAGGGAATTGTCTGTGCGTGCACAGAAGTTTGGTTGAAGTTCATTAAATCAGAACAAAGACTTGCTTTGACTGTGGGATCTGGCTCTGAAAAGTCCCAGCGGTATAAAGCAAAGCACAACATTTCAGTATCTGTTGTGTTGCTTCCTACCTTCATTATCCTCAGTTACTCCACACAGGTAACCTTTTATTTAGGATAGCTATAAATTTTTGTAATTACAAGGATGCAGTTGAATTACTTTTCATTTCTGCAAACTGCAAAACAAGGAGATCCGATTATAATAATAACTTAGTAAAATGATTCTACTTTACCATGTTCCAGTGACTTAACTTACCAAATTAAATGTGTTTGTACATTTGTTAAAGCACCAATAAAATCAAACTTGAATCAGGCACTCCCTACAGATCATTCATTGGAAGGCTGTAAGAAAAAAAAACAATTCATGCAAAGGGAATGGAAATAAACAGTTTTGTAATCTCTCTCCCCAGTTCCATTTCTCCAGTTTTACAGACAAGGGTATTGAAAGGAAATGTTCTAATTTATCTAAATTTGTTTAAATTGACCTTTCAGATAGCTGAGACATTTGAAATTTTTTAGAAAAGTATATCTGCTATCACAAAGCTTGATTTTCTTTAATGAAATAAAGTTCAGATATTAGCTAATATTACATTATAGATAATAGAAATATTAGAACTTGGACCCAGCCAGGGAGGTACACAGCTGCGGCAACGTCTGGCTTTGCGCTGGTGCCATTGTGAGGGTTCTGGCTTTTATGACAACAGGACATTCTTTGATGAGTATCGCCTCTTAGGGAGGGGTGGAATCCACCTGTCTAGAAGAGGCAACCACACCTTTAGGCTTGCTGGAGGAGCGAAGAGTAGGGGGAGTTTCTGATCACTAGAGCCTCAACTCAAGCATATGCAAGACTTGTTTCAGCCATCACAGACTAGGAGCTATGCTAAGGAAGGGTTGATACACCATGTCACTGTCAACCCCAACAAGGAGGGTCAGTCCCTTCTCAGCCAGGCTGGATGAGATACGTGCATCTTTACCATGGTGCTACCCACAGAATTTGTTAATTTATTTCAGTCTGAGAAAGTAACTAAAACTTGAGTAAAGCTTATAGAAAGATCAGTCAGAAGATTGTAGGTTCACTGGAACAGGTTGCCCAGAGAGGTGGTGGAAACTCCATCTCTGGAGGCATTCAAGATCAGGCTGGATGGGGCTCTGAGCAACCTTGTCTAGTTGGAGATGTCCCTGCTCACTGCAGGGGGATTGGACTGGCTGACCTCTAAAGATCCCTTCCAGCCCAAATGATTCTATGATTCTATGATATTAGGTGGACACTGCATATGAAAATACAGATTGTTCTGGATATTCAAATCCGTAATGCTTAGGCTGTTAAACAGAAATTGTTTTCCTTGAAAATGACACTATGCAGATCTCCTGATATATGCTAAATATCTGGGGGTAGGAGACACTTTTCAATCACTGTGCTGATGCCAGATTTTTTTGTTTTTAATTATTGGTGCATTCAAGACACAAGAAGGTCTAGAAAAAGAGGAACTCATGGGACTCTAACAAAATTGTATTATTTGGTTTGATTCCTCCTGATTATGATTAGGAATTGAAATTAATATTCATGTTGTATTTACTCCTCTACCTTTTCACTTCTAATGCATTTAAAATCAGCTATGCTGGCATCCTCTGTGTCAAACAGTTGCATAAATGGCCAAGAATCTCCAGTCAGCTTAGTCATGCAAAGGCCATAGTCTCTTTGGAGAGGTGCTGAACAATGTTTTTCTCCTCCATTGGCAGAGCAAGGTTCTTCATCTCTTCTGGGATATGAATGTGATGTATTGGCAAGTGGCAGTTAATTTTAAACTGTCTCATTCTAAAAATCAAAGACGTTGACAAATCCTCAGGTTTTTTGCGTTGCTCAACTGGCTTACAAGCAGCACATTGCTAATGACATATATGTAAAAAATAAACTGCTTGAGACAACTTGTCAGAACTTTTAATACAAGTTGAAGGTAAGGCATAAATTAAAGTAAAATATTGTCTGGAATCACAGAATCATTCTGATTGGAAGGGGAATCTTGAGATCATCTGGTGCAAGCTCCCTGCTCAAGCAGGGCTAGAGAAGGTTGTCCAGGACCATGTCCAGATGGCTTTCAGATATCTCAGAAGATGGAAACTTCACAACCTCTCTGGGCCACCAGTTTCAGTGTTTGACCACTTTCACAGTAAAAAAAAGCGTCTTCTACTGTTCAGATCTAATTTTTTTTTTTTTAATCTTTTTTTTTTTTTACTTTTTGCCCGTTGTCTATTGTCATGTCACTGAGCACAGCTGAGAAGAGCCTAGCTCCCTCATCTTCATTCCCTCCCATCAGATATTTAGACACATTGATGAGGTTCCCCTGAGCCTTCTCTTGTCCAGGCTGAACAGTCCCAGCTCCCTCAGCCTCATATGAAATGTGTTCCAGTCCCTTAAACCCCTTTATTGCCCTTTGTTAGACTCACATCAGGAAGTCTATGTCTGCCTTACACTGGGAAACTCGGAACTGGACCCAACACTCCAGGTGTGTTTCCCCAGTGCTGAGCAGAGGGGAAGGATCACCTCCCTCCACAGTCTGGTGACCCTTCTCCTAACAAGGCACAGGATGCTGCTGGTTGCCTTTGCCACAAAGGTAGACTGCTGGCTCATGGTCTCCGTTACTGCGTATTAATGACATTATGGCTTGCTGTTCAATTCACAGTTTCGATAGAATAATAGGTGTCCTGGATGCATTAAAAAGGATACAGAGAAATTTAAAACAATTTTTTAAGGCAGAAGAAAGTGAGGCTTAAGAGAAAGGAAGCATCCTATCACTTAGCCTAAGTTTGTTGGCGTTTCATTTGGACAAAAATCATTCTGGTTTTCTTCACATAAGTGTTGTTTTGAAAGTGTAATGTTCAATGCTTTGAAATGACAAACTAGAAATCATGCAATAGCTGGCAAGAAAGACAGCTGAAATTTTTCTTAGATCGCAAAAAGCGTGCTCATCTTTTGAAGACACTGTCTCTAGGAAATAAAAGAAAGAAACTGTCAGAAGGATATCTATTTAACTCTTATTTTGGTATTCATTCTTTGTGAGATTAAACAGTTGGACCTTATGTCGAGAAATCAGTAATTAAGACCTGCTATTAAACTCCTTCCTAACTTTGCCTTTGTTTTATTTTCATAAGCAATGTTACGGAAGCTCACACGAGCACCTACAATAGTCTGATGAAGGTTCTAACGCATGCGTCCTCTGAATAGATGGCTTGGAAGTGTGCAAACTATAAGAATTATCTTTACAGGCCAGTGGTCCTCTAAGTGTAGATACACTCAGTAGCCACAGGACTTCCCCTATTTGTCTCTCAGGGCTCTGATTCAGAAGCACTTGTGATAGCACCCCATTTCTTCACTGTGAGTCACATTACTTATACTAAAGACAAATGGCAAAAAGTCATTTCAAGGTGCTGAACGTGGGAGGACACTGGAGCAACACTGTCATCAACTGGGACAACTCTAAAGTTATGCTGTTGGCTCTGATATTTCTCACTGATAATTTGGGAAAATTCTTAATGAACCTGAAGACACAGAATCAGAGAGATTACAACATTTATACTCTGATCATGCACTCAGTGTCTCTTCACAGGGAATTTTATACAATAAAAGTTCCCAAGTGTGAGAAAGATATAAATTATGAGTACATAAGGATCCCAAGTAAAATGTGAAGCTAACAACAAATCCAACTCATTAGAACTTTTCCACACAAAAATGCTTGTTGCCTTGAAGGTCAATAGTTGAAAATCTGGTACCAATGTAAAACTGGGAAGATGCTTGAATACCATAGTCATAAACCTGTAAGAACAAATAATTCCAGTCAGTCATCTTTTCCTCTGCTTCTCAGCTTTTTGATAGTAAGGGTCCAAGAAACAACATCAATTCCTTTCTTTTCACGAACCACCATCAAAATAAGACAATTTTTTCTCTCCATTGAGTATTCACCTCACTGTCTTTGGTTGCATCTAGTTGAAGGAAAGAATCTAGGATTTCAATTTATAGTTCCTCATAGTAATTTATATTTCCTGAAGAGAAAGAAAAGGAAGAGGAAACAATAAAAGAAGAAAGAAAGAAAATTATAAATACAGACCCTTTGGGTCTCCATCCAGACTTCAGTGAGGGAGAGAGAGCATTGGCTGCACCTTATCTGAAATACTCTCTGACACCCTAATATAACAGACACTACAGGGGCTTCAGCTGTGGAGTAGACCTACCAGTCATATCTACCAATCCACTTTAGAAAAAATTCTGCCAGCTGGGAAGCATTAGCGTAAGTTCATTACTTTCAGATAGTGTCTTATTGAAGTTCACTGGACAGCCTTTTAACTCAGCAATGAGTTTTCTTGCACTGCTTGGAGGAGGGACTATGAACTCATGCGCAATATTCCCCAGAATAGCTTTGCTCTAAAATCAGTAGTCTTCAATGTGAATCAGAGAACTGCAGTCAAGAGTTGTCTCCACAGTCGTAAGAAGTAAACCTGGAGGCTTTAAAATATTTTGTACTGTGATATCTGACTTCAGCATCAACAGATTAATTGTTCCCAGAATACTCTCTGACTCCTAATATAACATCCCTGGTTAGTAAGGTAATTGAGAACATTTAGCTTACAGTATTTACTGTTATGATATCTCCTACTAAATATTCTATTATGACAGCAGACTTTTTCAGAATACAAATCAATGCAACTGCTAAATAGCATGACACTGAAAAGGAAAAAAGTCCTTTTTTTGCCTACTTTCTTTGACTTCCTTGTGATAATTGTATAAAATTATGAGTAAAGCTGATCAAGCATAGCAGAACTCTTACAGCCCTACAGATTCACAGTCAACAGCCTGATTCAGTATATGTAATTTTCGTCCTGCTTTCTTTCTTCTTTTATTCCTTCCATTCCTTTTACTGACTCCTACAGGAGTGTGTCCTGTTCTATGAAATCCTAGATCCTCTCATTTGGATTGACTCACATGTAGAAGCTTCAGATTAGCAAACCTAGAGGCCTGGCTTCCCTCTTCTCTGCCTTTATAGAGACAGAAAGACAGATAAACTCAGAAGGCATCTTTCCATGGCTCAGTTCATGGGAGTAGATTCATTGCTCAGTTTCATCATCACTCAGAGATTGAGACAAGGTGTGACGGTACCCGACTCTTCTCTGTTCCTTTCCTGCTGTCAGAGGAAAAGCAGGCTCCAGCATTTATTTCTTCCCGATCAGACTGGGATAGCACAAAGGACCAGCAACAGCCCTTGTGATGGATAACCATTCCCTTTAGAATTCAGCCACAAGAATAAGGCATCCATGTTCACAGACTCTTAGATGAGGTGAACCGAAAACTTTGCTATTGTAGCCTTCAGTATCTTTCTTGCTGGACTGGATGATGGTGATGCTACTCTAGGTGATTAGTGCTCTGAGCAGGCTATAACTCAGAAAGTGTGGAGGAGTAGAGTGTGAAGTTTGTCCCAATACATAGTGGAGTTCAAATAGCTGATGCAAAGAATAACTTTTAATTTGCTACAAAGAAATGTGTATGAAGTGCCAGGATATTCTTCTTTTTTTAATAAAAAATCCAGTTCATAGCAAATGTTCCTGCCAGAAGTGTCTAGCGCAGTATGACAGAGATCCCTAAACTAGCTCTGAATAATCTGGTGCAACCATGTGGAGAAAGTAGGGCCGTACAGAGATGCTGGTTTGGAGCTGAAGTGGAGGAGCTGAGGTAGTGTGGCATAGAGTCCAGGTGCTTATTAACCCCTGCCTTTACATCCACCTCACCTGATGTTAGCTTAGGCATTTTAGCACACAGGACACTGTTTATCCTTCAGGGACTTTCTGCTCTGCTGGGGGCACACGTATGAGTCATTCCTGCCTATTCAGTGCAACTGGGCTGGCAAGAAGCTACAGAAATCTGCAAGTAAGGGTTTCATAATCTGGTCCAATGATATTATTTTCAAAATATTTTCCCTGAGGCACATAGCTCTCTATTGCTTGCTGAGGCCTCATCCTTGGTCCCTGAGTATTCTGCTGAAATGCCATGGATTCAGTCCGATGCCCACTTACAAGACAAGGATAAATAAGACTTTAATGAGCACTTGGACATGCACGTAGATCAAAGCCCTACCAAAGGAAAAAGGAGTTTTTCTTTTCATTTCACTGGCTTTGGATCAAGTCTTTAGCATTGTCATAAGCTGTGAGATATTTCACTTGAAAAAATGTTTAGAAAATATGTTAGACACAGTCAATAGACATACTGATAATGCAATAAATAAAAATTGGCTCATATAAACAAATACTGGGATTCAAACAACTAAACTTTATGAAAACAGTATAATTGTGAATAAATCTTCACTGGCAAGTGTAATTTGAGGCAGTAAAAATTATTGTAGCTTTTCTTTAATCTCAAGGGAATGGATATCACCAGAGATTTCCATTATCACTACTTTATTTTGTATCATAAATTACCTTTAAAATAGTATACCATCATATATTAACGATTCTGAATGTTAACAGATTATGCATAGAGTAAGATATCTCTCACTGGGGGCATGTATGGTAGAAGCTGGCTGTCCTGAGTTCTGGCTTCTGCTCTCTTTTTATTAACTGAATAGTTAATTTGCTTTCTATCATGGGAAGAATAAATTATATTAAAAGAAAGAAGCACAGCCTCAAAAATGCTTGTGACAAAGAGCCAGCCAAAAAAATGGCCATGTATTTCTAGCTGCCATTACTTTGAACATACATTGTCTGTGGACGGTGACTTGGACAGAATGTGCATTCACAGTGCTAAAGGGAAGCAGAAATTCTCACACCTCCTTTGCGGCCATCTGGATATGAACAGGGTGCTAAAGGGGAAGCAGATTTTGTGGATCTCTGAAAAGCATGCCCTACACCCCAAAACCCACAAACCAGCAGGCTGGAGGGATGCTGGCGGAGAGTGAACGTGGAGAGTGGGGTGACCCTGGGCTTTACCCCTCACAAATGCACTGTCCAAGGCAGCCGGGCTAGTTGAAGGGATGTGTAATTTGCTTTTGGGATAGACTGGTCAAACTGCTATGTTCTTCTCATAGACAAGGAAAGGCATCTGCTGCAAAGGTTTCTGGCTGGAGCGTGTTGCACTCCATCCCATCATCAGGGCTAAGCCATTACAAACACCTACAAAGAAATTGTTAGAGTTACTATCAACCAATTTTTATCACTGTAATGCCATTGATTTTCACTGGAAGTATACTGGCTATACATCAGCTGAAGAACTGGGTTGCAAATACAATTTCTTTGCTGAGGCTGTAACTATTTAGGGTCAGGCTTCAAGAGAACAAATGTGCAGAAGCAACATACAAGTGGAATTTGATAAGAGCTTTATCAGCTCCTGAGACTGAAAGAGACCACCCTAGGGAATAATTTTACAAAAGTCAATGCTGTCTGCAAAGCATACTGTTCTCCTGAACATCAGGTAATAAATTCCTTTTTTCTTTTTAAAATTTATAAACTGGCAACCCCTCCTGTTATATGCTTAGAAATGATGTGACTCTAATGGAGCACAAATTACAAATGTTCCGCCCCTGAAACAGGAACAAGCTTTGGGGAAAAAAATATTTACATATCTCAGGCTACCCCTGAAGGGTCTGTTGGACTATAGCAATTGCTTTGTTGCATACATTCTCTCAGTGCAGACGCCATGTACCTTACAGGGACGTCTAGGAACCACTTTCAGCACACAAAAGAACAACCGATACTAAGAAACCCCTCTACTAAAACATGTTCCTACTTTTTTGCTATTGCTGCACTGGGACAGAGTCCAATTTTACCAAGATAAATGGAAAGGATCCCACCGATCTTGGTGGCCTTTGAATCAGATCTACTAGGGCTGGCTCAATTCCAATTGCCAATTTTTAATCTATTGTGCTCATGAAGTTTTGCTCCAGCAAACCCGGTATCTCCTTGAGCACTTCGATCCTTGCCTCCGAATACTCTGTTCATCCCCTCCAGCAGTGTGCGTTTTTAATAGGAGCTTTTTTCAGGTTCAGTTTTCTCTTGAGCGCTGCAGATGGAACAGGGTACCACAGCTAGATGACGTACAGAGTCCCTGTTGATTCCAGATTGCTTACAGATTTCTGCTAGGTCCTGCGGTTTGCTTCATGAATCATGCCAGTCTAATCTTCGGTGCTATGAAAGAGCTCTGTGCCCTGGTGATGGCTTATGAATAAAAGCAAAAGCAAGACCTAGTGAATGGGCTGGATATGGCAGAAGAGTATAGCCAGCAGAAAAGGTAAAATGTAGATATAATCCAGAATCAATTCATTGTACAAAAGGATTTCCATTGGTTTCATTGAACGCTGAATTATATCCCTATGTAGTTTTAATAGAGACTTTATAGTTTCCTGCAGTCACGTCAAAACCTATTTACAAAGTGAACATTTCCTGGGATCCATGAAACTTCAACTGGAACTGCCAGGGAAACAGGCAGGCCAAGCATAGTATTCTTGGGTTTTCTCCTCACAGCAGTGTATTGTGGGATGACACTGTCCTGATCTGCTAAAGTGGCTTTTTCTGAAGCAAAGACAAAATAGAAGAGGATAGGGAAGCAACAGGAAAGCATGCCTAAATGTAAAAGTGGCTGTCTTAGGTCAGCCTTAGACTAGTCTAGTCTAGAGGTTGGTAGAGGAGGAATACAAGAATAGCAAGCATATAGTTTTGCTTTTCTTTGTATAACCCTTTCAGCTTCTGGTATTTGTTGGCTGAGATGCTTCCTGAGCCAGAGCTTGTTTATGTATCTTTGCATTCAAAAGAAAAAAAGAGGGAACGTGGCATGGAGAGTGACATAATAGCAAAGGTATTGCAGGAATAATAGCCTGACAATTCAGATGATGCTCAGGAACAAGGATGTGATGACCTTATTTTCCTACTCTCATCTGACCTAATCAGAACACTTTTTAGGGCTGAGAAATTAAAGTCAGGGAAGTGATGCTAGTAAACCCTTGCGGACCAGTCTGGTTGAACAGGTATGATGTTTTGAATATGCTGAAACCTCTCCTTAGTTTACAAATGGTGTGCCTCTGCACTTCTTTTTATGCCCCTCCACCCCTGCCCCACCCTAAACTTAGTCATTTTGATCAGGTAGGAGGAATTACGGTGTTCATTTACATTCCCTTTGGTTAGCTTTAAAAAACATGCATTTGGGATGCTGCCTTGCAACACAACCCAGTATAATTTTAGGCCAGTGATATTCAGGTACCACATCATTTTTGATGTAAAAACAAGGCTTTGCATAACACAATCTACTCGTTATTCTGTTAGGACTATCTACTAAGTGCTTATGCACATGCAACTTGATAGTAATCTTCACTTTATTAATTTCAACAGATGTGTTAAAATACACTTAGCTCTCAAAAACCTCTCACAACTGATCTGCTCCTGCTATATATCTGCCCTTGGTGAAGGGGAATTCCTCCCTGCTCTCGGTAACGCACTGGACTTTAGCCTATGGGCCTATGTCACCCTTTTACAGCCAGGATCTTATTATTTTTGAAAGCCTGAACCATCAAGAATGGATTACCGTATCATTGCAACTGTCATTGTTAACAAACAGTCATGTTGCTGTTTCTGCATGCAAGAATATTCAGTTTATTTTTCATCATTCTCAGAATTAAACCAGAATTCAAGTGATCAAGCCACAGTTAGAGTGAAAACTTGTAATATGGTTTTAATACTAACATTGTCCAGTGGCTGGAAACATCTGTACATCTATTGCATATGTGATAGTTTATAAAATACAGGTGATGTTATAAAGTGATGTCTTGTGTATACATATTATTTTTATGAAAAAAAGATATCTGCAACTAGTAATGAGATAAGTTATGAGAGAAGACTGAGTTTTTTCAGAGGAGCTGTGTGGGAAAAATGAGTTCTAGTTATTTCTTTCAATGAGTTTGTTACATTGGTAGGAAATTATAATGTTGCATGGATTTTTGTTCGGATGCCTTGGCAGTTACATATATGGATGTTTGTGCATTTATAATAAAGGTAAATAAGTGATGTATAAGTCTAACCCATTAAGCTATGTTAGACTAATTTCAATGAGTAAATAATGTAACGTTTTCTTCCTATTTCCCTCTTCCTCTTTTTGTTAGCTAATAAACTAATTTGATACATTTTTCTTGGAATTAGACTTTGAAATCTATCCAGGAATCAGCTAGTACCTCTGTGCTCACAGCATGGTCCAAGGATATCCCAAATTACCTTAGACCTTTTGCGTGTTTCAATGCCACTGTTGTCAGGAGTGGCGAAAGACGAAGGTTTCACTGCCAACATCTAAGACAGTTTGCGTTTCAATTTTCTGTATGACAGTCAGATTGCAGTTACTCAAACTACCCAGAACTGAACTATGGGGCCACAATGCCAAGTCAAAATTGTCATTCATTTTAGTCTAAGAGTGGTGAAAGACTCAATCAGACCTATTCCTCTATTAAACATATCCGTATTTTCTTCCCTTCCATTTGTCATATATGGGAAAATTGCCCTAAAAATATGCAATGCCTTACCTTATCCACTTCTAAATCATTTCTTAAATCAGCCATTGACAAGATAGCAAATTCAGTCTGTTCTCTATTATGTTCTAAGTAAACACTGGATTTTATCTTGACTGTGCTAAAATTATGCTTTAACTATGAAGCTACATACTGTAAAGTTTCATTAAAATGCATGCCAATATGCATTCTCTAAAGGAATAACACAGTTCTCCAAAACATGAGGCAGGATTTCCCTTCAGTCAGAATCACACAAAGGAATTGCTTGTTTTCCTGACATTTGTTCTCCTTAAAAATTCTCCTTTTGCTAAGAAAAGCATTTATGAAACCCTCATTCCTATCAAAAAGGTAGTCAATTCTCTTATTTCCAGGAAGGCGACACTATCTGTGAATCATCAGGTAATCAGCAACTTACAGCTTGTTTTGGAATTTGACACAAATGGGAAAATCCCCATATTATAAAAAAAGATAATAAAATTACTTTTTATAACTGTACATTATTGTGAACAGAACTTTGACTTCTTTCTATGGCATTTGTACATTAAAAAAAAAACCAAACAAAACACTACTGTAAAACAGTGAATTTTTATGTATTTATATGATAAATTTGGAGCAAGCAGATCAAACTATGAAAGCCGTGATATGAGTGTGGATTGAAAGGAAGTAGCACAGAAGGGTGACATTTATTAATTTACAGATGGTATTACTCTAGCTGCCTGAAACCATAGTGATCTGGTAACAGGCATGGAAATCCAAATGCCTGAAGCCACCCCAGATGTCACCGCATACTCTCCAGGGAATATAATTTAATAATAATTTATATGGCCAGCATAACATTCGTGAAACATGCCATTCAGCACCATCATTGTGTACATTCCCTGGTGAGTAATTTAAGAACATATAATATTTCACAGCTTTGAGTCAGGAAAGAGATGATAATTAGATTCCTACTTTAAATCAGGTATATGAAGGGGAAAGTTAATCAACTTAAAAAGATAATTTAGCAGATTTGGATTCTCTAATGACACTTCTAATTAGAATTAGGGCATATTTTGGGACACATATAAAGTTGCTAATTATTATGAAAATATTTTCAAACATGCTGCAGGCCCAAAGGTGAAAAAAGTTTATGCAAATCTTGACAATAAAACCTGTCAGATGCTCCATAGCTTGGTATAAATATCTGTTCCACATAGCCATGGGCTTGCTGTTAAAAATTGTGATTGGAAAATTTTCATTTGGGGCACCTGACTCCTGAACTGAATAGCGACGGCTACTGGACAGCTGTGTGGTATTTTCTGAGAAGGGATCCATTGTCTCTTTCTGACTGTGTTCTTCTGGTTGTGGTGCCTATAGTTTGGTAATCGTCAAGATTCACAGCCCTTTCCCTAGCAATAAAATTGAGGCAGAAACGTCTTCCGTTCCTAACACTGTTTAGTGTAGCCCATGTCAGAGGGTTAATTAACATTCAGACTCCATAGGAAAGAACTGTATGACTGCAGCAAAGCTTAGAAGGCACTTTGAAATTCATCCAGAAGAAAAGCAAATACATTTAAGATAGCTCTTAAAGGAGGAGGATGTTTTCAAAGTGAATATTCCAACCACTAGATTAAAGCATGCACCCGACTGTGCATGTCTCAGCTTGCTTCTCCCAAGGAAGCAGGTTTGCTTGGTGAGTAGTAGTAAACAGAGGAAGATGCCTCAACACTGAGAAAAAAGGCTTGATCTAAACCTGGGAATGAGAAGATTGACCTGTGCCCATGTTAATCCTGAATGCTGCTACTCACTGTAGTAACTAGCGAGACAAGTCGCATCAACTTTTTTCTTGACTGGCCTGGTCTCGTTAACTGGAGCCATGCGAGTGGCTTTGCGTTGTACTTCCATCTCTAGAGGGCTTTCAGGCTATCAGATTCCTCATTTAGACAGTATAGCCTTAAAAACTTGTGTATCTGTTCAAGCACACGAAGGGCCTTCTCCTGCTGACTTTAAAATGCTCTGGATACCCCTGACCTCAGATCTATCTCACTTCAGTCATCTAAAAGTTAGATCAACTAAGCTATCTCCTAGGCTTCCTCTGAAGTCAATGGAGAGAGCTGAGGACCTTCAGGGGACAATTTATCCTACTTTTCTAGACACTTAGGACAAAATGAGTCACACTTCTGAAGGTGCTCGCCTTTCACCATTGACTACAGAGAAAGTCAAGATGTTTAACTTTTAGTCAGTGAGATAAATTCCGCCCACAGAGTCTGCATCAGGCATTTTGATTTAAAGAAAACTTATACAATGTATGACCTTTCCATAGTCTTGCTTAAAGTACAGAAGAGGAAAGGTTTTTAACATACATCATTCAATCTCATCTGTAGGTTCTTCTTTTGTATCTAAGAAAAAAGTAAGGTATTTAACAAAACAGTAAGCCAAAATGTGCACCTTTGCCAAACATACAGCAGTAGTTTTTTAAGGGCATTGTTATAAAATGGAAAGTTTGCATCATCATTCAATGATGTACTGGTGGCAAAGCTCAATGCCATCCTTTTACCATGAGTTTTATATTTCTGAATCGATGTTCCGGCTAAGGGTCAAGGTGGTCTCCTCGCTCTTAGCAAAGTTACATTACTGACAAGTACCAGGAGAGTGTCCCATTGTATAGCAAGTGAGCTACAGCGAGAAGCTAGGATTGTGTTCATTCCAAGGTAGTTTCATATACAGACTTCTTGGAAATAGTCTCCAATACACTTCAGGTGCTACTGAACTGAGTAACTATCAGCAAGATAAACTTCCAGAAAAACAGAAAACCCAGCTAGACAAAGAGCCAGGTCCAATTCTCCAGGGGCATAAAGCTACCTCATATAGGTACCTCTTGAACCAAAAAATCTATTATCTTAACCTTAATCATGTAGGAATGCCAGTGTACCATTCTCACGCTTATGCAAAGTATTAAAATGATTTATTGCAGAATGAGAATTTTTATAGTTTGTTTCATATACACCAGACCTTCAGACTATGTACGTCCTTTGATAAACACACCGTTTTACAAGCACTTATTCCCTGTTGTGCTATAGCTTAGCTTTGTTCTCCAACCCAGCTTGTGAATCTAGAGCCAATCCCTCCCATACCTACAACTGCTTCTGGGAAACAGGAAAATCTCTGCTGGCACAGTCTTTCAAAGGATTCCCACTCACACGCAAGATTGCTATTACAAAATAAGACATAGGTTGGCCATGGCTGTTGTTATCCCGATGTGCCTTTATGCAGACAAAAGAAACAGAGAAATAACTCGGGGATATTCTGGATGCCAGGAAAATCTCTGTTGGACAGGTAAACCTGTTCGGTATCTGCTAAGTGCAAATAATGCGCATCTGAGCAGTGAATGAAAACCTAAACCTAAAGTTTTGTCATGCAACTGTTTTAATGAATAGATTAGATAGGGGACATGCAAGTGATAAAAGACAACTTGCACCAATCTAGGGAAACAGGTTGCCACATGGGCAAAGAGGTCCATCTCTGAGAGGTTCTGGAGAGAGATCCCTCACAGAGGACTGGAGAAGCCTAGACTGAGTTATTCAGTCTTTTACTTTGGATATTGTAAGGACATTTTATGCTTACTGTGGTTTGCCTTATAATGATATACCACTTTGCCATTAGGGTTATGTTTTCTAAGAGCCGAACTGTCTGATATCTTCATAACTACTAAAGGTGGGAGCCCATTTGTAGCTGCCAGAATTTAGTTCTGTGCTTTCTTTGCATCTAAGTGCTGAAGGTAACAGTGGTTTGTCTGAGGGAAAGAAACCACAAGGATAATTACATAAGAGTAGAAAATATTAAAAATAAAAATCTTCAGAGCTTAATTTGACAATTTTAGAGTTTTAATACTATTTACTTCTAATCTCACAGTAATGATAAATTAATAGAATAATGTATATTGTTAGAATAATTTGCTTCTGTCACATCTTTTTTAACTTTTTTCCTGTTAAAGGTTCAAATTCTAGTAACATACATAGATTTCATAATAGCCAATTAACTACCCAACAGCACAGAGTTTTAGAGATAATTTCTTCATGATTATTTACAGGACCATTAAAAAAATGAACATAAAGTTGATTTCAAATATCAATTTTGTAAGTCAAACCACAAAGAAGAAATTTTGTTGAGGCAAAAAGTGACTAATATTTCCTTTTATGAAATCTAATCACTATTAGACTCCTCAGGATGACTTGCTAGTATTTCCTTACAATCTCAAGTCTCTGTAATGAAAACTAATTTTGTTACTCAAATGTCTGATGCTTTTAGCTGAAATGCAGGCTTGTTTTGTTTTCATGCATAAACATTTATCTTGAAGAATCAGAATCAGAACCACAGTAAAATAGTAACTCAGAACATGTATATATTTACATATACAGTTTACTCTTAAATGATGTGTTCCAGGAAGCTGCATTACCTAAAGCATTAATTTTTATCTTTAGATCAAATCTGGCCCGAATGCCAATTTTGCCCTTGAACCAGATCTAAAATCAAGCTGTTATTCTGAAGTCTTCTGTGACAACCAAAACCCCCAAATTTGATGGTTTCCTGTACAAGATGATGGTTCAACTACAACATTCCTGGGAGTTATTTCAAACCAATGCTCATTTGATCCTCTTCAATGTATTCCCAGTGCAAGTTCAGTTTACTTTCCTCCAAAAGGCATCCCATGTGTACGCTCCAAGACTGCTCAGCAATGTGAAACAAAAAACATCAACGGGAGGGAGGTTCATTCCTGGAGCTGCACTTCTGAATGAACGCAGGACCCAGTTGTGGATGATAATGTGGGTAGCCTCTACATGCCCAGACTAAATTCCTTTGGCTTCCACATATGTTTGATTTTAGGCTGAGTTTTTAGGCTGGAATTTATAGGTCTGAGGAAACCAAGGGTACTCTTCAGTCTCGTTTTTTCCTTAGCCCTCCTGCCTTCTCCCCAAGGAGAGCATGGGCACCTCTAATACTTAAGGACTACTGCAAAGCCACAGCCTTCCTCCACGTCCTCTGCTAGAGACACTAGCATTGGAGAGTGGTACCAGGCTGCGAAAACCATTGGGGTTTCAGCATCAGACTAGAGAATGGTTTAAAAATCTTTGCAGAAGACCATATCCCCTTTCTGCCTCCACCTCATAATCACTTCTGATACAATATTTTATTTATCTCAGTCACAAGATGTATCTAAACAAGAAACTAAGCCAAAGCTTGTTCTTCATTTATCTCTTACTGTAAAATGTGTCTTTTAGCCTGCATGTCTTGTTTTTATTTTTTTTTTTTCTGGATGGTATTTAATTAAATCATACATAACCTTCTCACCTTCTGAGTCTGTTTTGATGATTGATTGACTTCATGTGACAAACAGATTTGCCTCACCACTGATTTCTCAACTTTGTCCTACTGAAGAATCTCTTTGTTGTCAAGAAGGCAGACCCATAAATCCCTGAGACATGAGTGCAGTCAGTCTCGTTAGCTGCTGCTTTAGCCAGCGATCTTTATTAGCAGCGTGTCTGCTACTGGATACCCACTGAACTCAAGGACTCCGGTAGCTGAACACTGATCTGCTGCTGCTTCCATCACAAGGATTTTGCGCTCGGTTTGTAGCTCCTGTTTCATTTGCTTTATGTCTAAATAGTCACCTTCAGGGAAAGCGAAAAATCCCCTAAACACTCAAGAATAAGACTGTAAAATGTTCACTTACACTCAGAAATTCTCAATTCACAGGATTGAAAGTCTTCATTCATCCAACAATATTTAATTCCAAAAAATGTCCAGTGCAGGTGGGTTTTCTTAAACACTGGACAGCCACAAGCTGCAGTCTGAGTCCCACTCTTTCACTGTTTTTCAAATATAAAAATAGTTTAAGATTATTTATAAATGTACTCAAGGAGAAATTCTGCCTCACATATCTACACTGAAAAATACACTCCTAATATTTAGAAGAATGGTACCTCAGGCACGACACCCCTCCTGGGACATGAGGTCACAAAGAAACCGCAATAAATACTAGATGAGAAGACACTGGTTTGTTTCTTACTGTTAAGTAGATCTTGGTTCCAGCCATTTAGTCCACAATAAGTTTTCACTGGCAGTTTCCTTCTTTCACCTGTGAGAGAAGATTATGTTAAGGTGCTTGTGCAGAAGGATTAAAAAAACAAATAAAAAAACTGCCAAAAAAACCCTAGTACATTTGAGATGTCTTCCTAATTGCTTTTCCCTAAAGATATTTGCATTGCTTTGCCTTCACAAAACTAAGAAAAGGGAAGACATATATGATTTTTCTGTGTGTTCCTTGCTTAGGTTTCGTTTCAGATCTATTAACGAATGTTGAAATCCAACTTCCACTGAAATCAGGGGACTAATAAGCGAGGAAGTTGCAGGTTCTTCAGTAATCAGTTGTTACCAAAGTTGTAAATCTGAGCGGAGAGCAACCGTAACTACTAGTTGTCCACCTTCTAACAGGCAGGCGATAGAGGCCAAAGGAGCAGAAAAAGCAGCCGTAGGGAGAAGTCCTTACACAAGCACAGGCCATCCTTTAGTGCTGAACTGAATCCAAGGGATGCTGCAGCACACTCATTTGTAAAATAGGAGGCTCCCAAGTTCAAAGCTAACTTTCCAAAACTTTGCTCATTTAAATATGTGAAAAAAATAGAATCTTACTATTAAATATTCATGGGCACTTTCAAAGATCAGGAAGTTTTAGTCAAGGTGAACACATGACTCACCCTTTTGCCTGAGCCCTCTTTAATATTTTTTCTCCACTTTGGCTTTATCACATAGTACAAAATTTTACAGATTATCACTGTGCGCTCCTGGGGAAAAAAAATACATATTATCCACAGGAAACATTCGTAATATGGAAATATTTATTTCTTGATGTGGTTTGCTTCAATTCATTTTAAGATGTTGCTGATGTTTCTGGAAAATGTTAGCAGCATTTCCCCCTTCATGCATCTTTCTGACAACAGCAGACTCAGCTGTCATATGCTTTGTTAAGTTACAAACTAACTGTTATGATTTCTCCATGACATTTATTTTAGCTTTAAAAGAGTGTTTCTTCAGAAAGTTAAAATTGTCCCCTCCAGACTTGACAGCATACCCCAGAAGGCTTCTACGTGGAGCTAAGCAATCAGAGTATTTCTGAAATACTGAGGGAGTCTTGCCAATTCTTACCCCCTGACTCTGTCATAGACAGACCCAATTCTTGTTCGAACATAAACCCCTTTTTTGTAAAACTGAAAAAAAAATAAATCCAGAATCTCCTACTTTCTCGTTGGAATCATTCATTCACTCATTTAGCTTAACAGTTTACAGCACAAAAGCTTTTGGGCAAAACAGAGTAACAACCATGAAAATGAATATAGTTCTGACTGGCTGTGTATGACTTTAAAATATACATTTAAATTTCCCCATAAAGATATGTAATCAGAGACAATGGCATAAGAAGCATCCAGGACTATCTTCTAAGATGGTGAATAGTGAATTGTAATGCTGGAGAGAACCTTCAGATGTTGTAAAATCCATCCAGAGGGACTATCTGTTATCTGATAAATGGCTGGTACTAAAAACCCTTCCTGTATGGAAGATTTGCCTTAATATGTCCCAGGGCTTAATTGTCCTTTAAATTAGAAATGTACCTTATTTTACTTAAGCCCAATGCTTCTTATTCTCTTCCCCATGGACAACGGAGAACAGATGGTTTCCCTTCTTGCAGCAGCCATTTATAGATTTGAAGACTACTGCGTGTTCTACCTTAGTCTCATTCTAAACTATGTAAGATTTTGAGTCTTTTCCTTTAGAAACTCATAACACTTTAAGTCATTCTCTTTTGGAGCATCTGCACGCTATCACCATTATCTTGAATGACAGTGCTGAAAATCAGACAAAGCTACAGCTGGGCCACTGGCTTTATGCAAGGATTCAAATATCCACTGTGTGGCACTTCTGTTCACACATCACAATTTATTGTATTTATGCTTTTAATTCAAGTATCCTTTGTGCTCCCTTCCTCCCACTCTGCCACCCACCCTCCTTTCCCTGAGGCTCTGCCTAAGGTCCCTGCAGCTGCTTCAGGTTGTTGCAGGAGACCCACAATCGGGGTTACAAGAAAGGAGAGACTGCCCAAGTATAGCAGGCAACCTTTTTGGGTCCTCACCAAGTGACTAGTACATGGGGAAGAGGCCTTGGAGGTCTGTGCTACACACTCACAATGAAGTTTCTCCTCCTGAAGATATAATCTTTAGCTGTTTAATTGAGCTTTTTTAAAGGCTTGGTTCGTACTACCAAAATGATGTAACAAAGCTGAACTATACTGCAAAATTAAATCACCCTGCCCCATCCACTGCCACATACCTGTCCATGAACATGAATGAAACATCATCTTAAATAATTTTTCATGTATCATAAAGAAAATAATTCTATTAACTTATATTAACTAGTATCATTATGGGCATCCACTTTTTGGAATGCAGTTTAATTTTTCTCTTATTGAGTCTCTGAGTCACTTTGTTAAGCACCTGCAGACATTCCACTTTGTATTGAACAGTACAAACTACTTTCTGCAGTTCAACAGAGAACTTCCTCGGTTTCTTCATGTGCTTCTATAATTAGGTTAAATTTGGATGATTCATTGTGTTAAATGATCCTCAAGGCCATGCTTCCAAATTCTTCAATATTACCTCATTAACAGCAAACAATAAAATATAACAGCTGTATGCATAAACTATCTCAAGATCTTTTGATGCTTTGTTCTGCACATCTCAGCACAACATTGGCCTGGAAATACAGCTCTATCCTCTCAGTTTGTATGTAACATACTAAAAGAGATTTTTTTTACTTGCAGATAAAAATTTAAGAGCACACAGGAGACAGGAGAGGAGTGAAAACACACATACAAGCAGTCAAGCAGCCATAAAAAAGAAGTAAGTTACAGAAAGCTGGGTTTGCATCCTCCACTCTTAGATAAGCTGCTGGGCTGGGATCCTGGTTATATTACCTGCCTGTGTATAAGAGCCTATCAAAAATAACAGTAAGAATTTGTGTTTGGAACCATGTGACATAGTCATGAACAACCAAGCTGTATTTTTTGACAGTTGTAAAGATATATTATAGAGCTTAATAGCCTGTAGGCAGTCCAGGAGGTCATTGCTACCCACTGCCATAGGAATAAAGAAATGCTTTAACACTGCTGTATCCTCAGGTGTAGTGCAAAGCTGCGATGAGGTGCAACACATCAGAAGACACAACAGCTGGTTGTGCTATAGCAGAGGTGAAGTCCAAGCTGCCTTTAAGAGTATGTGATCACAGAGACCAAAAAAGTTTCTGTGCTCCAGAACATCCCTGTGGTATTGCTACCTACTCAGCTTTCACCGAGGTGGTTGAGGGCTCAGGTTGACATCAATGAAAAGCTCTAGAAATGGTCGTGCAGCATCCATCCCTTCCCCCAGGATCTCTTCATCTGGCAGTGACATGCCAAAGGGGGAGCAGGGGCTGTTTAACCACATCGCTGTGAACAAACGCCCCACTGCTGCACCTACCCATATGACTCTTGTTCTTTCCACAGCTTGGAAGACAAAACACTGATAATCCTCATGGCCATGCCACACTTTCACCAAAACCCAGTTTTACATAATTTCAAAATGTGCAGGTCTGCATACTTTCCAGTGCTTGTTATCATGTTTGTAATCTGATGGCAGTAATTAGAAACGTACATTTTTCACTCACCATCTCACAGCTGGGGCAATCTTGGTTTGTCCTGAGGGATGGACTTGATCTGAAGCAGTCCATTAATAAGTATATTATCACCACTATGCACAGCCACCTGTCTGTGCTCTCTCCTGTGAATGAAGAAGAGTCATGAACTCAGCAGCCTCTATCTTTCTTTTTTGCTTCCTGATGAGTTGCTTCCAATGATGTGGAATAGCTGTGGGGAAGTCCCTGGACTTGTCAAGGCTTTCAGGACACTTACAGAGAATCACCAAAAGGTTGCCTTACTTTCCATGTCTTTCCACAGACACAACCTATGACCACTGGAGCACAAACAGCTTTATAATTTATTTATTGTAATGTTTGTTACAGTACTCAAAAAGAAAAAAATGAACAAGTTTTCCTTCAAGATACCCATTTGCCTGATATCAGCAGCTCTTCCACTTACCCTTTGATTTGCTAAGCAGATGACTTGAAGTACAGATGTAGTCGAATACCCTCTCTTGGCATTGCAAAAGAAAAGGAAACAGATTCAGAAAACATCAGTGGTGGAACATTATCCTGATTTTATTTTTACTTTCTTAGCCCAATATGGAGACCCAAATTGTCCCCTCACAGTACCTGAGTTTAATTGCAATGTGTCACGTAAAGCAAACACAAGCAAACACTTGGGTGGTCCACCCGTGCCGATCACTGTGCTGCCATGGGTAGGCTGCCACTTGCACTTCAATGACCTGGTGGAGGTGTAGCTGTTTTAAACTGGAATAGACCTTTCTCATAAACTGAATTGCACTGCCCTAGTAGTGATTGCAATGTAACTCTGGCCTCAAACACACTCTTTTCTAGCCATCCACCCAACTGAAATTTGTGTGCACTCTGCCAGTTCACTTTTCAGTTACGGAAACCTACCTTTCTTACCTTGACAGATGTAATCCATCTTGCTGTTGTCCATTTAGAACATGTCTGGAAACGGCACCTTCACAATCCACCCCTTTGGTCATGCTTTCTCCTACTTTTTTCCTTTCTCCTACTTGTTAGGGATATTTCCTTCTGCTGCTGTATGGAGTCTGTCACCTGAAAGCACCTGACACAGAATAGGAAATAGAGTGTCTTTTGTGTCAGTTAGTGATAGATACTGCCAGTCATCACCGTGCGTTCCTCCAATGCTTTTTAACACCACATATACGGTTGCTTTCCCAGGTAGGACCAGTCCCTTTGCTCCATGTTTGCCCAGGTACTGGTGCCATGGGTTACAGCTCCTACATGTCATGGGGCACTCTGCTCCCCACGACAGCCGTGACCACCAGCTAACGGTGAGGTGTAAGGAAGAGCCCCACAGCACTGCAGCACCACTCGCTTAGGGTTTGTGCGCTTGGTTCACTGGGGATCTATCAACATTTCCATGATTACTTTTAAAAGGTTATATAGTTAATTCAGAAACTTTTTAATGGGGGCATATGGTTCTAGGCAGGAAGTAATTTCTTTTCCCCAATCAAATTTTTCTTTAAGTGTGTATTTTAAGTCATATAAAAGTAAGATCAACTACTATACTATATTGTCTTTGGACACATTTTTCAGATTTCTAATAGTTTTAAACTAAAAATGTGTCTTTGGTAAGTGATTAATCAGTTATATTTGAAGATTAAATCTGTCAAGATAATGAAGTTCAAAATTAGCTGCTGAACATAAACAATACTTTTGTACGTAATTTTCATATTTTTTAAAATTCTGGATGGTAATATAATTACAGAGTATAATCTAGGTTCCAAAGGAGCTCTTTTCATTAAATGCAAAGAAGAATTTTAGGAATTCTGTACATGGTCAAACCAGAGTCCAAAATGGTCTGATTAATATAACACTGTTGTGGGTTAACCCTGGCCCAGCAGCTCAGCCCAACGCAGCCACTCCCTCACTCCCCTTACGGTGGGCTGGGGGAGAAAATCCGAAGAGTCAAAGAGAGAAAATCTGTGGGCTGAGA
>NW_009614574.1:0-24412 GCF_000690535.1 Cariama cristata | reverse complement strand
GTGGGGTGAGGAGCAGAAAAGGCCTTGGCTCTGGGTAAGCACCGATCATCAACAGCTAAAACATGTTTTGGTCACAAATCTAAGACATAGCACCATACATGAGCTACTATGAAGAAAATGAACTCTATCCCAGCCAAAATCAGCACAAACACTAAAAGTTTTTGTTAAAGATGAACAAAAATAAAAGGAGAGTGGGGGAAAGGGGAAAGTCCGAAGGCCAAGACTTTCTTTTTGTTAGCGATCTTTCCTAGTGTCTTCCATTGCTATGTGGAGTCCATCACCTAAAAGCACTTGGATGCAGAAAAGTCTCTTTCATGTCTAGTGATAGAAAGCAAATCGGTCACCATTTGCACGTGCAGAGGTGAAGCAGAGTGAAGCTCTGCTCACAGTCGAGTGAAGGAGGTAATTAAGAAAAGCCTTCTAGGTGACTCGTTGAGGTTGGTTGCACCAACTACAGTGGTGGATGATGAGTCTAACTGAATATACCCTGGTGCGTACAGTGGATAAATTATTTTTCATGAAATCACTTTTAATCCTTGGATTAATTTCAATTTGTTCTTTTTTTTTCTATAGCTTAAAAAATAGAAATACATATTTCCTAGTGGGTTTTCCTCTGTCTTCTCCTGGTCCAAGGTGTTTCACTAACTTACAGATGTAGCAGAGTATTATTGATTTACTTCCTGATCATTGCTATTATTAATCTTACCCATGAAAAGTGACAGAACCCAATGGAAAGTCCGAAGGCCAAGAGGATACTGTTCGATGCCTAGGTATCTTAGAAGGGGACAGATCCCATTACTTACTGAGTAAATTGAGATGAATACTTCAGATTACAAGCACTTCTATTTCAAAAATTCAAATTGGATCGTAAGAATTAGAAGATTTTAATAAAGTCTGATGTGTTTCTGATTTGAATCTCTCCTGTCCAGACAGAAAGAGGAACTAAGGAGCAATTCTCTCAGAATCTATTTAGGGTTATTGTTTTGATGTGGGAGAAGACAATCTGGCAAACTTTTTCTTACATTCCAGCTTAGGAAACAACAAGCAGAGGAACATATTTACTTAGCTTGTTTTGAGTGAAAAGGAGGAGCCATTTATTTCTGAACAGTCTCTACGGAGATCAAGGACAGACTCATTAACTTTAGCTTCATCTACAAATCACACTGACAGTCAGTATTCCACAGACAAACACTTTGCCACTACAGTGGCAAATTGGTAAATAATCACCTCTCCATCCTCCTTTCATCTTGCTACTCTCTTCTCTATTTTTGGGTAGGGATGAAGACAAACTGGCTGCTTCCCAGCAGAAAAGGGACCTATCAATCAGAACTGACTGGAAGGACCAAAGTCTTGGCTATATAAGGAAGAAATTCTCCTCTTTGCCAGGACATTTGAAAAGAGTGGTTTTGTCTGTCTGGATAGCTACTGCAGTTCCGGATGTAATCAAGGGTACCAGCATAAGGGTGACTAACTGATGATGTTTTTCAATGTGAGTTACAGAAACAATGCAGTATTACTTCTGTACTTTTAAAATGAAAATCCATCTCTGTTGAAGTCAACAGAAGTCATACACTTATCATTCTGCTTAGGAAACTTGTTCCTCTGAGTCATCTAGTAAGATTACTGAGCATTTCACATTATGAATTCTCTTTTCAAAGAGAAAACATATACTTGACAAGTATATGTTTCAATGTATTTCATTGATAAATATTTATAGATGTTTATTAAAAAGTTTACATTAGCTGACATATTTTTCAACATATTTAAAAGAATATGTATCTCACTATCTTACAAATACATTACCATATGTTTTATTTCTGCAAGTATCCAGATGCTCTCTTCCTGCAGGATAGCAAGCAGATTCATTAGAGAATTCCTCTTAATAACTCTGATTCCTTTTCTTTCAGTTATCTTATTCTTTACACCTGCCATCCTCTCCTCTTACCAATTAACTTGATTGGGCAATTAAAGCTTTGAAAAATGCCTGAATTTGAAAGTGCATGCAGCCTTTTTTGAATGTAAAAAGTGTATTTCTCTTTTTGGAACCTACGAGTCTAACAGCCTATACCATATAATATATACAGTGAAGTATGAAACAGGGTCATTATTATAATAGCAGACATGTCTGCAATAACTGATACAGAAAATCGGCTTCGATCTTAACTTTCAGACTTTTACTTGCTCAGAACCACCTGAAAAATGTCTGTCTTTGGATGGAGACCAAATCATGACACCTATTCATAAAACTTTGTTTTAACAAAATTTCATTGTTGGGGTTCAAGTGTACTCTAGACAGGTTTAGACCCTCTATTCTTTGGTACTCAAGATGCATCTTAATGAAATATTCTTCTCTCACTGGACCAGAAGTTGTGAAGATTATGTTAAATTTCCTTTGGCAACTGTTCAAAAAAATCCAAGGGGAGTTTCACTTTTGTAGCACTCCAAGTATTGTTTTAAATACTCTGTATATGTGAAGCTGATAGGATCATCTGCTAGCCAAGGTATTACAGATACTCAGGGTAGTCTGGACACCATACAATTGTCATTTTACTGGTGCACCCCAAAGTTTCAGTAGACCCCAGCATTTCAGTAAACTCCAGCATGTTTGTCCTGTATTCCTAAATCAAAACAACCTTTGGTCCACAGTATTTCAGAGAAGACTTCAGTTGTATTCTGAAATATTTATTTTTCTTCCAGTTTTAGTTTTCCGTGCTCAGTCACTTCAGAATAGAGTATTATTAATGTAGTCTATATTCTGAAGACATGTCTATAGTACAGAATCATAGATGGCAACATGCAGGAAAACGAGATTACAGAAATCCATCCAAAGAGGTGGGTGATGACTTTTGTTAGTGTTGATGTTAGAAAGAGAAATCTCCCTGAAATGTTTAATTTTCCCACTCAGCCATCTGAGTGAACTTTTACCATGCAACGAGCCCCCTGACAGTCAGAGTATAAATCATCCTAGTGACGAATCCAACTCTCGTTGCTGTGAGGAGGAGTGAGGGGACAGATGAAGAAGCACGGTGAAGATTCAAATCCTTCAGACATTACAGGGCCATTTCTCTAATGAGCCATGCCAAGGTTTGCCTACCACTTACCTCAGAAGAACTTCTGGAGCCCATAAGCTCCCTCATACCTCACCCTCACCAGTTAGTGTCCATAGGAAATAGAGACTATAATTATCATTTACCTCCTCAGACTCACACATGTCCTTAGGAAGGGGATGAGAAGTACCTGGAATCAAGGGACATCCTCCTGCCCTCTCCAGACATAAACCATTGTGTGCTTGGTCCTTTATTGGTTCAATCACTGCCTTCACACTCCTGTGATAAAGGATCTAATCTACTCTGTTTCTAAAGTGAGTTTCCTAGGCATGCCCAGTCAGTGGGCTATTGAGATGATAGACTACTCCAAGAAGGTGTGTTGGTTCATTTAAAGTAAAAGGAGCATTTTCTCCTGGTTGTAATAAGGATCTGTTAAGAAGGTGGGTGATGACACCTTTTTATTAGCTTTCAGTTAATCTTGGACCGAGTAATGATTTTTAAAAATGTAAAATCTTAAGTGTCTGTACAAAATAGGTGACTTGTCTCACAGTAACCAGGAGAGGGAAAAATTCATCAGTTCAGATTAGACCAAGGGAAATATATGTGGTATGAAGTGCTGCCTGTTGCATTGATTTCTTCAGGGATGTGCGAATAGGATCATGTTCGGTTCAAGGAGAAGTGGCAGCAAACAGATTATTGTCTTCGACCAAGGGAAATATATGTGGTATGAAGTGCTGCCTGTTGCATTTTCTTCAATGCAACATTTCTTCAGGGATGTGCAAATAGGACCATGTTCGGTTCGAGGAGAAGTGGCAGCAAACAGATTATTGTCTTCTACTGTGTATTTGGGCACAGGTATATCAGGTTAAAATACCTCTTACCTATGTCTCTTCATGACAGGGATTTATGTTAATGATTTCAAATATTAGCTCCTTAAATGCTATGTGACTGCTGTTAAATGGGAACTTACAAACTACACTTTTACTTGTTTTGATTCAGAGGCATAGACAATCAGAAAGCATTCCCATCTCTTGTCCCAGGTGTCCTTTGACTAATTCCAAGCATGCAAGCATACAGCAGATCATTCCTTTCAGACAGTAGGTAGTTTACCAATACTCTGAAGAAGAGGTGATAACTCAGTAGGAAAAACATGTTCTCCCATCAAAATGTTTTCCATTTCATCGTTATTAAGGGGAAGAAAAATGGTCTTGCAAAAAACCTGCATGTCAACAACATTCAGTGAGGATATTCAAAGTATAATGTTAGGTGCCTCTTTTTCTACATCAGATGGATTAAAGGTCAAGCAGTCTACTTCTCCTAATTTTGTGTAGGTCTAGAATATGATTACAGATATTGTTTCAATGGGATAACCTAGCAATTACCAGTACTCAAACTACCTGTAAAATAATCTATAGCAATGCCGCACACCTTTCCTTCACATTCTGCAGTGAACCATTGTGTCAGAGCTCTTTTCAAACTGCTTGTGTCACCCTGAGTGTACTTGCAAAGGATTATGTTAAACTTTTCTTGTAATCTATCTATATTATACACTATAATGATGCATATGTTACTACCTGTATTACTACGTATATTAATACATAATAATACAATATATTATCCAGTGCCTTACTAGTTTGGAAGCTATCCAATAAACTTCTGTGCTCACACTGTGTGGACCGACAGCTGGACACACTACATGGTGCCATGCTTTCCATCTGTGGCACAGGAACCTCTTCCGAAAAGCTTATTGCTATCAACACTTATTTCTTGGTTGATACGAGATTCAAAAATTTTTGAAAGAGTTACTATGGTGATTAAAAGGGAAATTTAATAGCTTTGTCCAGGTTTATAGAATGAAGATGTGGCAGCAGAAAACAGAGGTTCTATTCCTTCTGAATACTACCCACCAAACATGAGCAGAGCTACACTTGAAATGTATTAGTACTAAAGAAGTGAGGTGAGCACTGAAACACCCCTTTTCTGCTAAACTTTCTTGGTATCATCACCTCATTCTCTTCTTTTATTCCCATCCTACTTGTCTGTTTACCTTTCATGCTATCTGGTTCAACCCCAGCCAGCAAATAAGCCTCACCCAGCCACTCACTCACTCCCCTACAGTGGGACGGGGAAGAGCATCAGAAGGGAGAAAGAGAAAACCCGTGGGCTGAGACAAAGATGGTTTAACAGGTAAAGCAAAAGCCGTGCACACAAACCAAACAAACCAAGGAATTCACTCCCCACTCCCCATGGGCAGGCGGCGTTCAGCCATCTCCAGGACAGCAGGGCTCCATCACCCCTAACGGTGACTTGGGAAGACAAACGCCATCACTCCCAACGTCCCCCATTTCCTTCTTCTTCTCCCAGCTCTATAGGCTGAGCATGACGTCATACGGCATGGGATATCCCTTGGGTCATTGGGGTCAGCTGTCCTGGCTGTGTCCCCTCCCAACTCCTTGTGCCTCCCCAGCCCCCTCGCTGGTGGGGTGGGGTGAGAGGCTGAAAGGGCCTTGGCTCTGGGTAAACACCGATCAGCCATAGCTAAAACATCCCTGGGTTATCAATGCTGTTTGCAGCACAAATCCAAACCACAGCCCCAGACCAGCTACTGTGAAGAAAATTAACTTTATCCCAGCCACAACCAGCTCACTGACAGATGGATAGTAAGTACTTTGAGGAAGGCACAGGATTTTTTATTATGTTTCTGAAAAGCTGCTTATGTATTTCAGTTTTCAGTTGATATTCTTAGGCACTATCTTAATAATGGCAACATTTATCAATGAAGTGATGCAAAGGTGACCTGTTTTAAAATAAATATTTCTCTGGCACTCTGGGGATTTTTCTGTTTGTATCTCTTTGTTGTTTCCTTAGCCTGATTTCCACATTCGATTTATTATCTTTTGACTATTGAAGCATTTAAGACTAAGAAAAACACAATTCCACTATATTATTTGGCTTTTTTTCCTACGAAAATTGTGTTTATAGAAATCCATATAAGAGATTATGATGTCTATTCAGTTAGGAATAGAGATGGGCACATAAGTATTTTTTCCTGTCCTATGTAACTAATGTTCTAGTAGCCTATTAAGCACATTCTTGAAATTACTTTGTTGTATTCACAATTTTCATATTTAGTTCATCAATACTGTATTTCACGTTTCCAAGTTTTTTAGAATCCATCTTGCAGTGGACTCGGCAGTGTTAGGTTTACGGTTGGACTCGATGATCTTAAATGATTCTACGATTCTGTCATGTTCTTGAAGTTATTAAAACTTTTCTAATTTTTTGTTCTAATGACATGCTGATAGCCTAGGTTAATACATTACACCACTGATACCTGTGTAGTTAACTGATCTTTCATAGGCTTCTATAAGCTCACTGGAGTGTACCCTTAATTTAAAAACAACTAACTGGTGTGAACAGAAATTATTGGACTTTGAGGGTAAAACAGTTTGTTCTTGATTCAAGTCCATCCAATAATCCATTTGATTAGTTCTCAGAATTTTTCAAAGTCAACAGGCTGTTAAGTGCTCGACTTGTTATTGGCAATAAAACTGTTTCCTTAAAAGTCTGAACCTGATGCCTGGAAAAAAATGTGTTCATGAAAAAACATTGTGCAGAGCCAGACCGAAAAGAAATTTCTTCTGATCAGTTTGCAGTGCTTCTAACTAACACTGACCAAAGGATTGAAACAGGATTCCTGTTTCAATCAATTCAGATGTGATACTTTGTCAAATGAAGAACCGTACTAATTTGAAAATAATGGTGAATAGACAGTATTTACCTGGTTTTGTTCAAATAATTGCATAGAAGCAGAATATGAGACTCCATGAGTAGCTAAGGGGATCAAGAAGTGAAGTTTGTCCTAAGTATTTTGTACTTTAGGAAGCAATGAAGGAGAACAATAAAAAGGACAGTTAAATAAAAAGGGCAAATTCCTTCATAGCAAAGAAAGTTACCTTAAAAACACAGGGTGATATATCTCTGAGGCCATCACCTGAGACACTACCATAAGAATTAGATCACTATGATATACAATCTCCTTTATGATATCTTTCTGTCTGCTAGAACCCCCTGTATGAATGATCATTTTTTTCAGGAGGAAGACAGGAAACATAGAAGACTTGTGCCAGAGTGCTATTATACTCTCAAATTCAGCAGATGCCTACCTATTCTTCACTGCCAGCAAAAGGAATAACTGTAGCCAAAGAATTAATATAACAAATTTAATTATGGAATTAAAACTGTAAAAAAAATTCTGTGGTCAGTATTAGTGATCCACTTTTCTTTTTAATCATTAATTTGCATATTCATGACAGAAATGTAATATAGCTGACCAGTGAGCTTGAACATAACAATCCCTTAATGCCTTTATTTATTTTTCTATTTTTAATGTTGATGCTCTTGATAACTGTAACATCCAACTCACCGGTAAATTGGCTGAGATATGAAGAGGCCTCAGCTTCTGAAACTGAGAACTAGGTCAAGTGTTACAGTAAATGCTGTGTCTGGATGAAATAATAGACACAAAAAAATCAGTGTATAACCAAACTATGTTGATATAAGGTTTCTGATATTCCCTAATTAGCCAGACCACTCCTACACATGTTCTTGAAATAGTCTTTTCAAGATGCTAATTAATAAGCACAAATCTCCTCTTGCGTATGGTAGAAACTTTTAACAAAATATGTCTCTAGCCTCCCATGAGACTTGAGCATTATACAGATATGTGGCCAACTGGTCTTACCCAAAAACCCAATTAAATGTAGATCTAAAAGAAGTGTTCTTCTATTTCATTAGCAAACACTGGGTCACATTCTGATCGCCTTACTTGTGTGGAGTAACATCATATATAATTTGTGCTATACCTAAAAGAAACCCTTCTGAATTCAAACAAAACCACTGGTGTATAAAGGTCTCTCTTATCAGAGCTAGAACATCAGACTCTGATGGATTTACTAAGGTTGAGATGGTGATAACTAGCTTCCCTGTTGCTACTCTGAAGATGTTGGTAAACACAGGCTCGCAGTTAGCTGATGTTAAAAATGAACAGACTCCATTTAGAAAGACCGGACCCCCATTCTGATGCCTGTTTTACCAGCTGATGGCTGGATGGAAGGTGAGTGGGATGTGATCCAGCATTTGGCATTGTTCACACAGAGCCTTTGGATGGGGGTCGTACCTGCAAATGCCTGGGTTGGTGTCCTGGTTTGGCTAAAACAGAACCATTTATCCTTTCAGTAGAGTTTCCTTCAGTGAAGTTTCTTCTAAGTGCCTACACTTTCTGAAGCCTTAAACGGTGACAGCTGGGAAGGACACAAACCTCGCTTCGTGTCCCACTGTAGCTGGTATGTGCTGCATCTGCAGCAGGTTCAGGTGGAGCCCACCAGAACAGCATCGAACCATTTCCAGTATCAACAACGAGATACCAGAGGGGTCTCACCAGCTGCTCACTGGTACTGTAGAGGGTGAGGATGCCACAAGCACAGCTCCCGTCATGTTCACATGCAGAGGAAAGTTGTGCTGTACGTGCTAAGCCCAGTCCCTGTGCGGCCGTGATACCTCATCCCCTGGCAGAATGTGTGTCTAGGTTTTGTCTACCTAGACTTTTGCATTAATGATAACAATAACAATAGTAACAACACTAACAACAATAATAATAATTCACCATTAATAACAATATAATAATAATGGAAAACAGTAAAATTTACCATTCACATGAAAATGGCTGCACTGAATCAGATCAAAGGTGTAAAACTCACTAGAAGCTACTCCAGCCTATTCCTGATGGGAACTGTCCCACTATTGCTAAGCAGCCCACTGCAGACCTCCATGCTCCTTACATGAAACCTCGCTGCCTACTGAGTGTGCTATTTACATTTGGATGCAAAGATGCAATTTAATATTGCATATAAAATTCAACAAAAGGCACTGTCCAAAATTAGTAAATTTCTGACACCTGTGCAGCCTTTTTCATTTTTTTTTTCCATGAAACTCCTAACCTTAATCTGTTTAGTTACAGGATACAATGCCTGTGTAACGGACTTGCCTTTAGGGCAAGTAAGAGCTTTATGTTGCACTAAGTTTACATGCAAGTGTAAGGTGTTGAATATCAAACAAGTTTTTTACAGGGCTCAAATGTCAAACCCCTACTCACAAATAAGCATTACCCTTGGTTTTCCAAAAGTCAGTGATGAGATCCAGTGAACACCAACAATCATAGTCTCAGTCAAGAGGATTTTCACGAGGAAAGGGCAGGATAGCACCATACACAAAGCTGCCTGGCACATTGCTACAGGCAGAAATGTTATTTAAGTATGTGCAAGTAAATACTTGCTCAAACAATTCACAGGTAATGTCCTGGATATCATAAGACACTGTCATAGTGCTGACATTTATTCTGAGGTATCATGCTCAGGAAAACAAGCTGAGTTTGAAAACAAGAAAAACGTTTATTCTTCATGAAAACTTCATAAAAGTTCACTCAAGCACCCCTCTAATTCAGACATAGGTTTGTCCTCATCCCATCTCTGAATCATCCGTGCAATCTGCCCTTTCTCCGTCATGCTGCGCTGAACGGACTGCTCAAGTCCTATGAGATAGGGAGCTGGGGGACAAAAAGGTTTTTGCACAATACTCTGGCCTGCTCCCATTCAGAAACAGTCAAATAAAAATTATATGAAAGGGTGTAAGCCTCCAGGAAACAAACAGAGGGAGATTTTTTTTCTATGAGCTGGGCTTACAGATAGGAATCAAAGTAGTGGTATTATTTGGAAGGAAAAATGTATTTTTTAATCTAGTAGTGTAGGATCTTGATTCAACAAACAGCCCGATGCTCTGTAGGTACTTCATGTCATGCTTTTGAATAACGGGTGGAATCGGGGGCTCTGTGCACAGTACAAAACGAGGTAGTCCTTTTGCACACCCGTAACATTTTTACTGCCCTTTAAAAACAACTACTTCCTATTGTTGCGAGCTCCCAACAAAGCTCGGCTTCTCCACCTTACCTCAGGCAATTCCTTTGGGCTGAGCTGTACTTCCTGGGAACCACTCAGAAGCCCCTGATTCTTGTCTTTCAGGAGACCTGAGGAAGTGCCAGAAGGGTCTGTCAAGGCACTGGTAGTTTAACTAGATTGACGCAAAGACACCTATAAAAACATTAAGATCATGCTTGTAAGTGTTTTATTTTTTTAAAAAAAGCTGATACATAAGTCACTGAATATGTGAAAGAAAATGTTGTTATCCAGTGTGTCAAATATGGAGATGAAACTCAGTGGTCTTGTGTATAAACCCGTTTTGCCTTCTTGATGTATGCTGAAGTTGCATCCATTCATAACCTGTCAGTATAACACACACATAGGCTGGGACATCTTGAGAATGACAAGAGAGAGGGACAAGACTTTCAAATATTTTGTTACTTAGCCTTTGGGGGTTTTTGGAGGGAAGGGACTTTGCAAGGGCAAAACATCAGCAAGTCCGCAGCCACGAGGCAGCTCTGCAGCCGAGTCTCTGATGGGTGCCAACCGTGGAACGAAGTTTTGTGGTCCCTGTCAGACATGTTTCTCCTTTGCTCCAGGGACACAACTACATACGAATGGTCACAGGCTCTTGAAGCTCCCAGCTGGGAGTCTGTCCTTGGTGCTCAGAAGTAACTCATTTAATGTCTGGGCAGGTGACCTTCCAGGTCTGCAAAGAAAACCCATGTGCAGGGAGCCTTCCCCTTGTCCTGGACCGCATCCACCAGAGGAAGGAAGGGCCACCAGTCTTAGCGGCTTGGCTTGGGCTCGGGCTCAGCATCACACCCTGGGAGGAGAAGGCAAGAGGTGAGGTCTGGTAGGGGAATTGCTAAAGGGTCCCTCAGAGCCCTCCCACCCTCAGCACCAAAATGTCCCAGGACATTTTGCTGTAGGAAGGAGAGTCTGCAGTGAATCTTTGTCTTTATGTGTTACACCTTCTGTCAAAGTTCTGAAAAAAACCCTTCCTGCTGCATCTCTATGTCATCTTTCACATTTTTGTTTTTTTAATAGGTTTATTCAGGCTACCAAAAAGGTACCATAAATAAATGATCGTGTTGAGAGATTTGCAAGTCCAGAAGAAAGCCAAACTATTCACTGCTTCTTTATTTTTCACTTACCTGGAGACAAAATGACCCCTTTTAGAGTAAATGGGGCTGGAAAACAGTACAGATCTGCTGATACTCTTCGATATTTCCCAAGCTGGGATTCATCTGCTTACCTCTAGTCAGGATAATAGAGCCCAGTTGCACAAAAAAGGTCTTTTGGTCATACAAAAGTTGTGCTTTCAGAGGGAGTCCCTGAAGAAAGTGGCAGAAAGCACCTGCAGAGCATATTGGGAGGTAGACAGTACTTGGGATAAAGGCATAAGGGTGTCTCCCAGGGTGCACATCTCTCAGGTCATTCAGCAGCTATCCTGTAGGTAAAATAGGAGAAAAGCCCACTATACCAAGTATGGATGTCCCCCAAACCCAAACATTTCAGGGGGGTATAGCTCGCATTTCTCCTTCATAACTATTGGCACGACAAAGTTCTAGTTATTCATTTCAGGTATCTCCCAGGAACTGGAAAAGAGTAATTATTCCTCCCAGCTGGGGATTTAATGATTTCGACATTAACTTGGGTTAATTCCTTTTCTTCAAGTATTTTACAGTCTTCAGTTCTAGATAATTGTTCCTCAAGACAATTACAGAAAACTGCACAGCCTGGACCCCCAAAGTAGCAAAACTGCAACATTTTAAATTAAATCCACACCAGCTGAGAGGCTTCAGCTCCTTGAAAAGCAGAACCACAGTTGCTTCTTTCATGTCATTTTTATCAAATCAGCATTTAGGGAATGAAACAATATTTAGCACATTTTACACTAGTATATTTGACTTCGAGGATGGAATTGACAACTACTGAAGCAAGCACCCCCAAACTCTAAGTAATTTCTCTTTGAAATAAGATTTTTATTTTTATTTTAGCTGCTAAATTTCTATTCATGCCACATGTGTGCATTTGATGATGTTGAGGAAACTTCCAGAGTACAAAAGCGAGCGGGTGGGATGGAGTTATGGAATCTGCTTGGCTTTAAGGTCAAAAAAACCCACAAAAAATTGCAAATTTCATAGCTGTTAAACTATGAAGACATTTTTATTTTCTCTCATAAAATTTAGGAGTAGTTTCTATGCCACAGAGGCAAATGTAAGTACAGAATTATGAGTGTTGAGAACCCAGTCAGGGCAGGTACTAGGCACTGGATCCCTAACGAAGTATTATGGCCGTTGATGAATGTTAGTGGAAAAATCAGAAGTATAATTATAAATGTTTTTCCTTTTTGCTATTACATTCCATGAAAAACACACTCCTGCTATATAGCAAATTTCCATCTGGCTGGAGGATCTAATGTTTATAACAATTCGTGCAGCAGCAAGATTAAAAATTCACTATGAAGATTAAATGATAGTACTAAGCAGCAATTATTTGGGTGTTAATTTGCTTTTTTGGCTTCACACTGATTCAAATATAGGTGATCTCAATGTACTATGCCAGAAAACCAAAACCAACGATGGTCTTTTATATGTCCTTTAATTTCCAAAACACAGTGTTAGAATCTCAATGTTATCAAAAAACTTACAAAACTCTGCTTGGCCTCAGAATTCGGAAAAGATTTTACCTTACCGTCTGAAGAAAGTTTTATGATTTGCCACACATGTTTGGGAGGAAATACAATACCAAATAGCCAAAGAGACCATGCATGATGGGTGCCAGCCTGCTCGACACGAAGGAGGAGGGCGCGCTCGCAGGGCTCAGCTGGCCCTGTTGCAGGTCGTCCCCGTGAAGGAAGCAGCCTGGGGTCAGAGGACGTGTCTGTAGGGCACAGTGGGGCAAGCAGGTAATATTGCTTGAATGAGAAAAGTGCTGTAAGTTACCCTTCAATATTTGTTGGTAGCAATGCTATAAATTTGGACTCCCAGTTGCCATGGTTACACACAGACTTTCCTACCGACCAGTAACAAAAAAGTGCCCTCCAGTTATTTGGTGTCTGTTTCACACGTTGCCCACTTTTCATAATTATTTATTCCGATTGCTTCGCACTTCTCATAGAATATCCATCACCTTCTGGGCCTCAGTTTTTCAGTCTTCCCCAGCTCCTACTAACAATTCAGGACATTGAAAAATTGGAAGCGGTAGTAACGTTTTAACATTTTTTTTTCCACAACAATTGCCTGGGAGTTAACAGGTTAACTTTGCATAAGATCTAGGGTTGATTAAGACAGGGTTTCAGCGATACCAAAACACATGAGAACACTTTCATGAACTTTTTTTTTCCTTTTATCCCGATACATAAGTATTTTTAAATAATCATTAGCAAATTAAGCTGCTCCTCTGCTTTTTCAGAGCTGTTTGTCAGCCTCAGTGCCTACTGCAGAGCACACAGACAAGGCTGGAAACTAAAGTGAAAGCTGACTTAACTGTTCCCAGCTCTCAAAATTAAAAAATGAGCAAAAGCATAAACTAGGAGAATTGAAACTTTAATTATTCCTATAGCCATTGTAATAATCTACCGTATGTACTATTACCAATGACAGACTACCACCAGGTCCACATCATAGTATTAAGCATGTAGGACGGCTATAAGCTTTTCCACCACAACAGAGAACTGGCTTTTGAACCCTAACTTGGTCCCAGGACTGAACATTTCCCCTGGACTGCAGAAATCCCATGGCCATAGGGTTGTGCCCGGTGCACTGGTAGGGTTTGAGGAAGAGAAGGATAGCCTGACATTCGGGATCCAAATTTTGAGTGAACCTTTTATTGTACTGAGTGACTAAAGCTACAGAAACCATCGAGGTAACATCAGGTCAACTTCAAGCTCTGACCACCTCCGATGACCAAACTGTGTGTCTTCCCATCAGCAAACCGTGTCCCAGGAGAGACTGACTGGGTAAGGCACCTCCTCGCCGTTTCTCTAGATGCAGTGCAGCTTTGTCAAAAAGAAGCTCCCGGCACTGAGAGAATCAGGGAGTTATTTGATGTCCTCAACACATTGTCATCGTGTGTATCTTTACTCACAGCCCTTCCGTAGCGCTCAGCATGCAATCTACTATCGCTGATTGTCTCTCGACTTCAGCAGTTGAACATCTGTCCGCTGGGGAGAATAGCATTTTTAAAGTTAATCTGTATTTGCACAAGCTCCACAGAAGCTGTTTATCAAAGCTTAGTAGATGCTTGATTTGCTTAGGCTGTCATATGGTTTTTATTTTTCTTTAATTATAAGCAATATAGCAAGTAATTTTTTTAGCAGACAGAAGTCCCCTCTGTATTATTATGGTTTTATGCTAAACACAGCAGTAAGTCTGAGTAAATTGATGGTGTCCTTCCATACTTTTTAAACACTTACCTTCGTGGCAGGTTTATATTCTCTTGAAACACAGTCTTTCCCTCTCTGTTCCTTCAGGTCACTGTTTCCATCACAGATAATCCTCCTTGCTGGTGCGGAAGAGCACATTATATGTTAAAGCTGTCACCCTCGTTGGAAGGATCACATAAAAGTTACTGATCCCCATGGGTCCCCGGCAGAAGTTCAAGGTGAAACAGCAGAGCACTCTTTGGTGGGAAACGCAAGGAGCTCCGTTCATTGCAGCCATCATTGCACACCCTCTTGCTTGTGGTTAAACATCTGCACCAGTCTGGACTGGGAAAGGGATTTTGACCCAGTCTTTTGGGAGGTCGCTGTAGGAAGGAACATGAAGCAAAGTGTTTCAGTCATACCTGAAAGTACATCATCAAAGGGAAAGCTCCAGTTCTCCGGTTTGTGGTTGTTCACTATCAGTTTACACCTGTAATTATTCACCGTGCCTTTGCACAGATCTGGGTTGTCATGCAGTGTTCTGGATTCCTTGTTTTTCACTTTCTTAGCACCCTATTCTCCTCTTGCCACTGTCTCAACTTCCCTGTCAAACGCATTTCCTTAGGGTCATCACTTCTGCAAGGGTTTGTGTCTCTTCTGGTAAGATTTCTGTCATGACCCTTATGCCTTTGGGCATCTCACTTGTTGAACATCGATTCCTTTGTCTGAATTGCAAACAAGGCGATTATTGTTACCCCAGAAAAGAGAAATGGCTTTAGTATTGCCAAGGCTGGCTGGGAATCTAAATGTCAGGAAGCTCACAGGACTTTCATGAAACCTCAGCTAGATTTAAAAGCTGTTGTTTTAGTAGTTCTTTTAGCGGTTATTTTTTGTATGTCAATATTGCTGCCTGCCCTGTCCAAGGAATGAGTTTCACTATGGGAGCAGTGGGCAGCAGACAGGCAACTGACGGACAAGCGTGTGATGCCCTGTATTACAAAAATCAAATCTCCCTTTCGCCACATCGCTTTTTGAGGTGGGTCCAGAAAGCTCGCCAAGTTTTTCGGAGGTGATCAGGAATTCTCTGTGTCTCATTCTGGACATCTGCTGCTTCAAATACCTGGCTTGGCCTCTTTTTCAGAGTCAGTACTTGGCACTTTCTGAAAATGGGCTCGTTTAGTCAATTTTTAAAATCTTGACCAAAGCAGCTTTGAATGATCCAAAAGGCAGTGTGCTATTAATGCATGAAGATGTATATTGCTCCTGAAGCAGAAAGAATATGAAAATAAGTAACTCATAGTTCCTTTTGCAAGAGCTGTGGAATTTAGGAGGTTCTACTCACTTTTGTCCAGACATTCACAAAATGCCAGTGTCTACCCAGTTCTGTCCTCCCAAAGGGTGGAGTTATTGAGATATTTCTGCCTGTCTTCTTAGAATACAGGCAGAATAACAAGTTATATCAGAGGCAAAGCTGAGTTGAGAAGTTGCTGTCACAATTCTCCAGTACGTACTGATAAACGAAAGGCTGCTGTCCTTTAATGATAGATGTGCAAAATGCCTTGCGTTTACCGCAAGTGTGTGAAATTATCACAGGATACAGGCGAACCTACCAGGAAGTATCTTACATGCTTGCAAGTTCACATTCCACTCAACTTCTTGATTATCATAGATGGACTCACAGGAAAATGTAATATTGTTTTCCCAAGGAAAATGATAGTTAGTGTGATGCTGTCCCTGTATTTCATGTGAGTTAACACTGATATCTTCTGATAGCTAAATGATTAACTCGTGTCATTGGTATGCTGCTTGTCTGGGCTGGATGACCTTGAAAATAATAACTAGAAACTAAAACACACACCTCAGAAACACAGCTCACACTACAACCAGGAAAACAGTCGAAGAAATTTATACATATGGCAGGATGGGACATGCATGTTCCTGCTACAGACTTCCCAAAACATTTCAGAGAAATCTGAGTGGCCTTTTTGAATCATTTCTCTGCACATTTTTCCATGTCTTGGTGCTAATCCGCACAACTGTCACTGTGCAAGGAACAGCAGAGAGCAAAGGTAGAAGCATGGGAACAGCAAAAAAAAAACCAAACAAAAAAACCATCAAAACAATGTTTAGTAACATAAACCATGAAGAAATTGCAGCTGTAGCCAGGCAGAGAAACCTCAGATTTTACAGGAATTCAAAGTGTTTCTTTGTTGGGGAAATCAGGCTGCTGTATATTTGAAGAGCTGGGAAAAAGAGAGCAGTTTAAATAAGGGAAGGCTGAAAGACAATGTCAGGAGTAGTGAACAGAAGAAAATTATGTATGCCAAGTTTTGTACAACTCAAATACTTACCTCAACAACTTGCATTTTCAGTCAGTCTCAAATCTTATATTAAAAAAATGGGAATGTTAATACAATGATTTTCTATTCATCATTAATAATAAACAGAATAATTTACAATTTAGATATCCCAGGTTTGCAAATTAATTCTCACGGTGAGTCAGAAGGCAGTGACCAAAGCAAATTTATCATGTGAACTGATGCAAGAATGTGGTAAATCCTTCACATTACTCATAAATCACTGGGTTTATTGCTATACCTATTTCCCTGAACTTCTGTTCTTTCAAGCCATTTGATCCATCTCAGTCACCCTGTAGCTATTTCACAAGAAAAAAACACTTGAAACTTCAGGGTTTCTTCTTCTGTGTCTGTGTACAAGAGCTACGCACATATACATACGTGTACATGGAGGCTGATTGCAGCACCCCCATTGCTCATCACTTAGTTACTCGATATATCTAAGTTTAGACAATCACAGACCAGAGAAAAGACAACTCCAGGATTAAAAAATGGAAATCATAGAATCATAGAATCATTATGGTTGGAAGAGACCTCAAAGATCATCAAGTCCAACCGTATACCTGATGCCAACATGCCTGCTAATCCTTCTAAATCATCACCACATCTAAACGTGTTCTGAACACCTCCAGGGATGGTGACTCCACCACCTCCCTGGGGAGCCTGCTCTAATGCCTAACGACTCTTACAGTGAAGAAGTTCTTCCTAATATCCAGCCTGAAACTCCCCTGGCACAACTTGAGACCGTTTCCTTGCTAAGTACTATTGACATCATTCGTACGCAGAAAAAGAGTGTTTGGGTCCCTGCATACATCACCAGTCACCTCTGAACAACCCAAGGTTGAGACTCTTGCAAGGTTAATCTCATCCCAACTTTTTCGCCATGATTGGTCATTTGTGAGGAAGAGATTTAATGCTCTGGACAAGCAGAACATAGCAGAGGCATGGATGCAGAGCAGTATTTATGAGTTTAAAAGAAGGGAGGAGAAATTCATCCTGGAGTCAGTCTGCCAAATCTGAATATATGCAATCTAAAATGTATATTTTATGGCAAAATAGCTATTTGAGACCAAGTTTTTCAATGCAGATGAACATTTTGCGTATATAAAAAAGAAAGAGAACTCAAAACATGACAGCTCAAAAATAAGCATATTTACTATTCTTTGGGTTTGGCTTTCAATATTTTGTAGAGATTTATCTTCTAACAAGTGACTAGGGAGAGAAATTTTTCTTCAAATACCACTGCTTCCACTGCTATTAATAATATTTTTTTTACATACATAGTGATTTTGGAAGTCTATAATTTCTTTTTTTCGCAAATATTTCCATGGGGGAAAAAATGTATTCCCCCATGGAAATACTTTATTTTGAAGTCTAATCCCCAAATGTAACTTTCCTTTTCCTTCTCTCTTCTTTATTTTTCCATTCTGACCTCCTCCAACAAGATAGAGAATAGAAATTGATAAGAAGAAACAAAGGAAATGTAAAGCGTGGGAAAGGAAGCCATGAGCCATCCAAACTGAAAGATCAAATAATCAGAAATTGAAGGTTTTTTCCTCAGGATCTCTGGTAAAAAAAGAAGCACATTTTCAAATCTTTCCTTCTTCTACTTCGTGCCCCAGACTAAAAAAAAACTTAATTTACACCACAAATAATTTTTCCTAGTTTTCTTAACCCTTCTTCCCTGTACACATTATAAATCTCGGACAGTAATTACAAACTTTTTAATTAAAACAACTAATCACAATAGGATGTCTACATGGCCTTTAATATTCATCCATCATCGGTGGAGCCAGCATGAGACTTTTCAGTTATTTCAGTGAGCCCTCTTTCAATGCTCCATTTTTGGCTAGGAACCACTGCATTTATACACTTTATGATAAAAATGAAGCTATACTTACATCTTAATAACGTTATGAATAAAACAGATTATGAAATCCTGCAGAGGCAGTTTGTCAATTTTAGAGATCCATTGATTGTTACATTAGTTACACCTTTGCTTCTGATCTGACATTATGCTTAAACAGTCACGGGTTGTCTGTGTTGAGTGCTAGTAACGGAAGAGAAGACCTTCAGTCTTTGGGAAAATCCGCATGAGAACAGCACTCCTCAAAGCCAAAACAAATAGCTCAAACTCTTTTTTTTTATAGTGTTGAGATACACTTGAGAATTTAATTTGTTAATTCTCAAAAAATCAATCCCAAAGTCTTTATTAAAAATACATCTGCTTTAATTAGTTATGTAACTTCTTCATTATATCCCTGTGTACCAGAACATGAAAGGAATGGGAGCAAGGAGCGCAAGGAATAATAAGAGGTGCTGGGACTGCAATACACTTTTGAATAATTTGGCAGGTCTCTTTGCTTGGTAATGACAAACACAGGAACAGACATTATCCAGCCAGCTGCAGCAATACGGTAAGTTACTTTATGAAGGTAAGTTTGATGTGAGCCAAATCATAGCAACAACCAGTATTCTTTTAACCCGCTAATCCAGGGACAAGGAAATGCTTTAAACAAATTCACCTTTTTTGCATTTTGTCAAATAATCACTGCTGTCAGGAAGAAATTTCAAAAAAAACCCGCTCCACCTAACTACAAACAATGTGCACATCATGTCCCCCTCCCTTCTGTAGGGTTTCTTGTATGCTCCTTCATTTTTTTCAGTGTGTTTTCTACCTTTTTATTCCCCCCTCCCACCACCCCCCAAAAGGAAGGAACAATCTATCCACAAGTAACATAGAGGAAAGACAAACATGTGGTCTTCGACATGGGGGATGCATTTTCACCCCTCTTCTCCACAGAAATAGTCCTGTACCCCTGTGCTCTGTAATTCTTACTTTAGTTTGTCTGGCTTTTTCATGTAGCGGATGACGTAGACCGAATGGTGCTGTGCTGCTAAGCAATGGGGTGCTGAGGGAAGGTATATCAGGGTACAGCTGACTTTGCAGCAGGGATCTAAAAGGGATGGTGCTGGCAGCATAGAAAAGGAGAAAGGACAGGCCTTATGGGAGGAGGAAGTATGATCCTCGCTGGAATGGAGGGAAGTGGCACCAGTCCCCATCACCTCTAATTATCAGTAAGTCAAACGGCGAGTGCCACGGGGAATCGCTGTCTGTCTGTATTCTTGGTGTCTCCCAGCTGGGTAACGAATACGTTGCAGCTGTGCCATTGCTCATAGTCCCTACATGCTTTGCTCTGCTCCATCTTGAAAAACACCAATATACATAGTTTCATCCCTTCTGTGCTCTCACTGGGCAGACTTTCTGGTTGCATGGTTTAAACAATGCTCATGACCCTGAAAATAACCAAAACCTGCCCAGCAGAGAGTTTCTGTGTGACTAATCGATTTTCTGCTCAGTGTCCCAACCAAAATGTGAAGGAAAATATATTTTGGAGAAATCTTCAGTGTTTCATTTTCATGCCACTGATGTTTTGTTTTGGTTTTGTGCTTTTTTTCTAATAATCTTAAAGAAAGCAGTGAATTTCAAATTGAAAATTTATTTTCCGTGAAAAGCCACAACATTACATGGTGTACATTTTGAAACAAAATGGCTCCTAGAAAGTATTTCCTCCATTTCTTCTGGATCAAAACTTCCCACCAGTTTTGACCCAGCTTTACTAACTTGCAAAATTGTCCTTTTTTTTTTTTTTTTTGGTAAACTTACAATTCATTAAAATGTTTGGCCCAGCTGCAGCTCTAGTTTAATTTCCCAGAGCCAGAAGAAGAAATACAAATGTGCATAGGTTGAAGTTGAATCAGTTTTAGAAAAGGACCTTCCTGTGTAAGATCCTTGGTCTCACTGTTGGCAGCTGGCATAAGTGTTAAACACAACTAGCACTGTGTTAACAGAGAGGAAATATGACTCTCTGTACCCAGAATTTCGTATACAGTGAACAAGCTGAGAAAATAAGCTTTTTTTTCAGTTATGATAATTGTTATGTAGAATTTTTTAAAAATATATCAAGGAAATTTTGAGGCAGAAACATTACTCTTTAGTTGGTAATTACAAGTGTTGTTGAAGACCAATACCAATTGTCAACAATCTCACCCAGTAAAAGCATGGCATTGAGCATATCTCCTCAAAACAAGCACATACGACAGATTGAAATCGACTGCAGGGCTTTCAACTTAGTCTAAACAAGGTAATAGAATACAGGCAACATTTCTCATTCAAGTCAGATCATTGTAATGTTTATGGAATGCAGAAATTACTTAAAATTCTTGCTAGAAATCTGAAGGAGGTCTCCCACTCAGAAATTTCAGATGACATTACCATTTTTCTTAAATCTCCCAGGCCCTTTGTAATAGCGTACTTTCACTCTCAAAGAAAAATAGCTCTTTCTGGCTAGAGTTACTCTTCACGCTTCTGATAAATTGCAAACTGATTTGGCAATTACTCTGAATTAAAGATAGACATGTCAAACAGATCACTTAGAAGCTGATCAAGAACAAGTTAAAGTGTCAGGATGTAAAATAGAATTAATTAAAACTAGGAAATGGCTGTAGATTTTTTCCCATGAATAATTGTGATTCTGACAAAACAAAGACACACGAACATAAAAAAGCCACAGTACATCAAATAGCTTATATCTCCATTTTTAAAATAATACTCTGCTATTTAGAGGGCTCTGAGTACTTTTAAAACAAATGGCTTTGTGCACCAAGTGAGGAATTCCACATTGTGCATCTCTCATCACGTATCCTTGCTTACCTTGAAAATGCTCTGGAGTCCTCCAACAGGACTGCTAAATATGTCAAACTCAGGGCTGGGGTTTGAAAGTTGCCGCCTTGGTACAGTGTTTTTGTTAGCACTCTTGGAAGCTGAGGATCAACAGGGTACAGAAACGTAATTATTCTTTCTGAGCCAAAGGTGGTCCCCATGGAGACCCTTCTGCTGCAACGGCTTTGGCAGTACACATTAGCTGGATAAATAGAGCTAACAGAGCTGTCAGTCAACTGATTTGTGCAGGATCTGTATTCAGAGAAAATAGCTATTTTAAATAACTGTGTATAAAAATATATAGATGCATATGTATATTTATGCATATATTCATTATATTAATAAAATATGATTTAATATTTAGGCATTTCTTCTCACTCTTTGTAGGCCCATATGCAAGGATTCTGTTTTGGGAATTAACTTGATCTAAGCCACATTCATAATAATTTTTATTATAATTTAGACCATTCTGCGTTGTGTTAAAAAAGGGAGGAAAAAGTGGAAGGAAGCACAGAGCCATTAAATTGAGACACCACGGTTAATCTCTGTTGACACCTGTTGTCAGGATGTTGGTTACTGAAGGAAAAGGCTGACCCTTATTTCAAGACCACTGCTATACTGTAGTTAAGCACACAGGTAGTTTTGTTAAGCTTATTTCCAGCAAAGCTCCCCAGAGCTTCTATTAAGGATAAGCACTTTGGGTCACAGCAAGTGCAGAGGGTTTTCTCAGGATGACATCCTGGCATGAAAGCCACACTGTTCCCATCAAGCATAAGGAGATTGTATAGGAGACGTGTAACTAAGTAAATATACCTCAGTTGACCCTTCAAAACATACTCTATGATGGAAAAAGAGCAAAAATATGCCTTATAGGGCCTTTGTGCAACTCAGGATGCGTCTGTACAACTCACAGTTCAGTTTGCAGCAATGCAAAGCAGAATGAAAGTAAGATTTGCCATTCAATTGCATAGTGGGGATGTTCCCCACCCATGTGTTGATAAAATTTTGTCTTAAAATTCTATCATTTGACAGGAAGCACTGGAAAAAGTTACAAACATATGTTTCAATAAAACTTTCATATTCACTTAAAATTTATGGATTATCTTTCACTTATTTCTGCAATGTTTTGAATAATAAAATCAGTAATTACTTGTACAATTATCGGTGCCTGACTGTTTGTCCAGTTCTCCTGACGACACTTTTAGGACAGACTCAAGGAGCAGAGTTGCCATGTGATTTAGGTGACAAAGTCTCCTAATTAAGATTGAACTGACTCGTTCTAACAGCTGCAACAGAGACCTCGTGAGCAGTCCGAAGCATGAAACCAGTTCTTGGAGTGTCAACTTAATAATTTCTAGTATGAATGAATATGATTTATTACCACTGAAACTGGAGAATAATAACATTAGTTTGAAACTTGTTGTCTTAATATACTTACCCTGCAGACAAGGAAAAGCTGTTAATGCTCCAGAAGTTGCCTTCATGAAATCAGTCATTTTTCTCCCACAGTAGCACTTTCTAGTCAGATTTAGCGTGTAATGCATTTCACCATGGCAGACTACTACTTGACAAGTCAGTTCGTCATCCTTCTAATAGTGTTAGTATTTGATTTATAATATTTGTCTAGCATAAGTAAATCTGGCAGAAGGCAATTAAAATAAAGTTCTCTAAGTTTACAACGGTTTCAAGCCTAGAGCAAGCTTAATTAAAGTCAATCATGGGAAAAAGCACTTAGCCCTGCAGCCCTCCACATTTGTCAGACATCTGAATCATGGGAAAGGTTAATTAGAGTCAAACGAGGAAAAAGTAAACAGTAAAAGTGCTTTCTGGGGTTCATTAAATTTAAATCAGTCAAAACATGTAATATTCAACTTTGTAACAATGATCCATGCACCTCTCTGTCTCCTTTCCTACAGTGACAAATCTTCCGAACTTACTATGTTAACATACTTGGAAAGCCCAACTCTTTGTTACGCCAGGCTTCCATGGCTCCTTTTTGACAGTGAAAGGGAAGTAAATGAAATTTTTATTCCCCTTTACATTGACAGAAGAGAGTAAAGCAACTTCTGTATACATATTCATTTCAAAAGCAGAATGTTGTTTACCGTTTTTTGATTATTTCACAGTACCCTTCTCTGTATCTCTGTTCTCTATGGAATGAAACAGAGGAAATAAACTTTAGGAGTCTTACTATGAAGAAAACTTCCTAAGTCGGGGCAAAAGCAGTCTTTGGATGAACAAAAAAACCCCGACAACCAGTGCCTATCGATTTAGCCAAACAACCGAGAAACAAGTGAGGGAGTCTCCTGAGTGAAGGACACGAGTGCTTGTGGTCTTCTTCTGCAGAAGCCTTTGGAGCAGAAGACCCTCTCTCCAGCGCCTCTTCCCTTTGCGAAGTGGCTACCTGGTTTGCTCCCGCTTGTAGCCCTGGAGTGAGATGTCATATCAGCAGAGACAACGTTCAAAAACCACAGAGGGAACCAGGACTGCATCAAATCACCCGCGATTGAGCTTAAAGGAAGGCTGTTTGCGGGAAATGGGTTTACTTAGGAGTTTGATTCTGTGCAGAATGGAGAGGAAGACGTGTGCCAGGCAGCAAGGGGCAAAGAGAGGACCCTCATGGGGTGTCTGCTGGGCAGATAACCAAAGAAAACAAAACCCATGTGAGACAGGGCATCTCATTTATCCTGTTCTTGAGGGAGAAAGGGGTATGTGGAACTGAGAGCACAAGGGAAAAAAACCCAGTATTTTTGTTGTGGAAATGGGAGAGAGCTGCTAGAGAGGGAAGCATGACCATTTAATATCTTCAAGGAGACAAAAAATGAGTGTCCAAATTTCTGGGCCTCTCTGAAGCATGTATCTTCTCAAGGTTTGTAAGCCTCTGTTGTCCATGGGAAATGAATATTATTAATTACATTAATTGTATATAATATATAAGT